>NW_023397595.1:0-24174 GCF_007474595.2 Lynx canadensis | reverse complement strand
GGAGGCCCCAGGGAGGGGGCTGGACCCCCGCAGGGACCGGCGGCACAGGAGGAGGAGCGCCTGGAATCCCAGGAGGGACCCACTTGTACCAAATGCTAATTGTTCAGCTAAATTCACGTGTCATGGGCCCCCTGATTGTAGCTGGTCACCCTGGAGGAGTCCGGCTCCCCTCTACTCCGTCCTGGCTGACCCCCCCCCCAACCCAACATCCTCCCTCCGTTGGGCATTTATTAAGCACCTACTGTGGCACCAAGAGGCGCTCCCTGAGGTGGGGGTGGGGCCGGGGGTGCCTGGAGCCGGTGGCGAGGTCACACCGCAGGCTGAGCCGCCCGGGCACAGAGGAGGACTCCCCGGGACGGGTGTGGTCTGAGCCTCCCGGAGGCCCCACGCTGGGCTCCTGGCCTCTCGGGATGGACGCCCCGGGATGTCCGTGGCCGAATGGAAGCAGGTGGGGGCGGGGGCAGAGTGTGTGGCTATCAAGGGAAAGCATATGGATGCAGGTGTGTGTGCGCCCAGGCACGCATGTGAGTTTGAACCTGTGTGGGCAGAAGCACCTGTATCAGTACCTGCACGCGTCTGCACACGTGTTGCCTGTGTAGACATCTTGCCAGCATGTGCCCCAACGTGGACGTCTGTGTGGTGCGGACGGATGTGTGCGGACACCTATGCTTGTGTTGAGGTGCCCGTGTCCCCTAGGTGTGTGTCCCATGGTCCGTGTTCTGGGGCCCAGGGCCTCATCCTTTGGGCCAGTGGCCTGACGGGCTGGGGCTCTAGTCGGAGAGGGAGAGGTCACCCTGGCGGTCGGCGGTGGGCAAGTGGCCCTCGGGGGCCGGGATCAAAGTGGCCTCTCGGGCCGCACCACCCACACGGGGACACCGTGCTGTTGGTCCTCACTGGACGGGGGCTGCCGTGCGGGCACCTGGCCACCACCTCTCCAAAGCCATTTAGTGGACGCCTCGCGTGGGGGTAGCTGAGGGCAGGGGATCCAGAGATAGAGAGAGGGACACCGAGAGACCAGGGGCACAGGGGGCACTGACAGACACGTCCAGCGGCAGCTCTCGCGGACTCTGTCCTCGTCAGCTCGGACCCCACCACGCCAACCGGAGAAGAGATCCCTGTGGAGAAACAGCAATAGACACAGAGCCCCCCGGGGGCACTCATTTCCGGAGGCCGAGTTTTCTCCTTGCTCTGGAAGCCCTCCTGCCCCCTGGTCGGCAAAGTTGGGGGTCAGCGTACCCACAGCCGACGGAGGGAGCCCCACATTTGCCGGGCCCAGCATGTCCACCCCCACACGCCCTGTCTGTGGCAGCAGCGGGAGGGGCAGAAACCCCAAGTCAGTTGCGCCACTGTCCCGCCGAGACCCTCGCAGGCTCCCTACTGCCCTTGGAGATCAAATACAAACTGCTCCCGGGGGCCACGGCACAGGTGTGCCGCATTTTACACTTGGAAACCGGGGCTTGGAATGGAAGAGAGAGGGACTCGGCCAGACTTCCGGGCTCTGGCTCAGCTCGCAACAGAGGCAGCACCAGGCCCGAGAGGGTCCGAGAGGGAGGAGGTCGGACACGGGGCAAGGGGCGGGAGAGGAGCTCCTCTCGGGGGGAAGGGCCGGCCAGGGGTCTCCAGGCACACACCCCGATGTCACAGCATCCCGGCGGGAAAGCTCAGGTCACTTACTCCAAGGACAGAGCCTCGTTCGTGTCCCGGTGACTCTTAGGCGTCAAACAAATATGACAGAGCTTAAGTTCTCGTCTCCAGGTGCAAGTCCCAGGGGAGAGGAGTCCGGGGGTGCTGAGAAACCGGAGGCAGTAGAGGAGGCCGTGGCCGTGAAGGACCCCGGGCATCAGTGCCTCCCAGCCAGCTGGGCTTCATCCGGACTCCGATTTATCCAGAAACGTCACAATCCATTCCTCAGCCTCTGCTTGTTCGTTTGTTATTTTTTTTTACGACTTTATTTTTTAACATTTACTCATTTATTTTTTTAAATTTTTAAATGTTTATTTAAATCGAGAGACAGGGAGAGGGAGAGGGAGAGAGAGATCATAAGCAGGGGAAGGGCAGAGAAAGGGAGACACAGAATCGGAAGCAGGCTCCAGGCTCTGAGCGGTCAGCACAGAGCCCGACGCGGGGCTCGAACCCATGAACCGTGAGATCATGATCTGAACCGAAATCAGATGCTTAACCGACCGAGCCACCCAGGCGCGCCTTTACCGTTTTATTTTTAAGTGGGGCCCGCGATCAAGGGTCACACGCTCCATCACCTGAGCCAGCCAAGTGCCCCTCTTAGCCTCCGTTTAAACAGGAGATCAAATCTGTGACTTAGTTTTGTATATTAAAAAATTGGAGCTTTATTCTCATTACAAAGGTAGCATGTTAAGGGGCGCCGGGGTGGCTCAGTTGGTTGGGTGTCCAACTCTTGATTTTGGCTCAGGTTGTGATCCCAGGGTCGTGGGGTCGAGCCCTGTGTCAGGCTCTGTGCTGAGCATAGAGCCTGCTAATCTTCTCTCTCTCTCTCTCTCTCTCTCTCTCTCTCTGCCCTCTCCCCTGCTCACATGCTCTCTCTCTAGAATAATTTTTTTCTAATTTAAAAAAGGTAATATGTTAACATTGTAGACATCTTAGAAGATACTGATAAAAGCAGAGAAAAGAAAAGAAAAATCACACAGTCCCTCCGTTGTGGGTTGACTATGGTGTCCCCTTAAAATCCGTATCCACCTGGGACCTCAGAATGTGACCTCATTTGGAAACAAGCTCTTTGCAAATCTCGGGATGAAATCATCCTGGGTTTAGGGTGGACACTAAATCCACAGAGCCGTCCTGGTAGGAGACAGGAAGGGACGCAGAGACGCACGGAGAAGGCGACGTGGAGGCAGAGGCAGAGACCGGGGTTGTGGGGCCACAAGCCAAGGTCTGCCGGTGGCACCAGAAGCTGGGAGACAGGGGCCAAGGATGGTTTTTCCTGCAGAGCCCCCAGGAGGAACTGCGATGGTCAACTGGAAGACAGACAGACGTATGGACAGGGACAGAGATGACGAAGAGGCAGCCCAAATGACGGACAGGTGAGGGGAGAGGGAGTGGATGAGAGGAAATGTGTGAAGGGGCTCTGCACAGAGTAAGCAATGAAGTGTGAGCTTCCGGTGGGGTTGGGGTAGGGGGTGGGGGAGACCGCGGAGCGGATGAGCGTCTCGGTGGTAGTAGAATGGAGGAATGAATGGAGCTGTGATGGGCAAGTGAGCACACAGGCAGAGGGGTAAGTATGTACGTACCTGCAGCAGTCTGTAAACAAAGGGCTGGGTGGACGGATGGATGGACAGATGGGTGGAAGGATATATTATGGATGGTGGGTGTGTGGAAGGATGGACGGACGGGTGGACGGATGGATGGATGGAAGGATGGATGGATGGAAGGGTACGTGACGGATGATAGATGAATGGATGAACAAATGGATGGGTGGGTTGAAGGGAGATGAATGGATAGATGGGTTAATGATGGATAAATAGATGACTGGACGGATGGATGGTGATATGTGATGGATGGAGTGTAGATGGAAGGATGATGGCTAAATGGATGGAGGGGTGAATGGACGGGTCTATGGATGGATGGATGGATGGATGGACGGACGGACAGGTCTATGGATGGAGTGTAGATGGATGGACGGATGGAGTGAGTGAATGAATGGAAGAATGGACAGATGGATGACCATACAGATGGATGGATGAACATCAGGACAGGTGGGTAGGTGGACAGTTGTCCCCGAGGGTCCAAGTGTAGCAGGGCTACAGACCATCCCTTCCAGGGCCGTGTTGGCTCACGGGTGCTGCACTTCCAAGACTGGACATGGCCATCTGTGCCCTCTGGGTCCCACAGGCTCACCTTGGGGTGAGGGCACGGGGGGCCCAGAGTCAGCTACGTGACCCACCCCTGCACCACCCTGCCTTCCTTCTCCCCAAGAAGGGCAGTTCCGGGAGCAATAAACGGGGCAAAGATGCAAACAGGTAATTAATCTACGGGGGGGGGGGGAGTGTTAATACCTCGAAGACACGGGAGACACGCTGTCAGCTCCTACCAATTAGTGGCCTAACCTGTGTGGGTGCTCTCCGTGGCGCCGCTGAGTTGATTACTCTAATTAATTTTGCATCGACCTCATGGATCTGCTGGGAGAGCGCCGACTGGCCCGGGAGACGGACGCTGCCAGCCCGCCCGCGGCCCCCACTGCCGGGCTCCCCCCACCCAGCCACTCGGACTCCCCTCACTGCCCGCTCTGCAAGGTCAAATGCCTCCTCACCTGGCCTTCACGGCCCCGGGCGGGGGGCACTCCTGTCCCGGCTGAGTCCGGCCAGGCGCCCAGGACACCGGACCGGCCTCGCTGGCGGCACAGAGCGGGGAGAGGGCGCGGCTGGGAACCCGCCCCCTCCAGCCGGGGCTGGTCACAGTGGTGGACGGGTGGCCCAGGGCCGACGGGAGACCCCTCGGTGGGCCTCCGCACCACCCACAGCCTTTGGCGGAAGGAATCCAGGAGGGCGTGGGCCGCGAATCAACTGCCTGTGGCTGTCTCTACCGCGGTTTCCGGCCACAGCCAGACGCACCTTCCCCCGGGGCACCGGGAACTGCCCTCAAGTGGAGTGGGCGTTAGTTTCCTCCTCCTCCCGTAGCAAATCACCAAGGACTTAGCAGCCTAAGACCACACGGGCTTATCCTCTGACACTTCTGGAGGTCAGGAGTCTGACACGGGCCTCCCGGGGCGAACGCCCAGGCGTGGGCAGGGCTGCTACCCTGGGGCCCCAGGGAGCCCCGTCTCCCCCCTTTTCCGGCTTCCAGAGGCGCCGCATCCTGGGCCCGCGGCCCCTCCTCAACCTCACGGCCGGCAGCGCGGGGTCCGCCCGGCTCTCTGCCTCCCTCTCGTGAGGACGCTGGGCCCCCCGGGCACCCGGGGTCACCCCCCTGGGGGCCTTAATCTCATTCACAAAGTCCCTTCTGCCACTAGGGTTCATGCCCAAGGCTCCCAGGGCTGGGGTGGGGGCGTTATTCTGCTGACCACAGAGGGGCATAGTCATACTGGGGCAAGCCAGTCCCCCAACTGTGTGGTCAGAAGCTGGACACAGCCGTGCCTGAATGAACCGTTGAGCGTGGGGGTAAACAGAAGGCCAAAGACCGGGAGAGCCCACACATCCAGGAAGAACAACATGGGACCGGCCCCCTCCTGTGCAGCACCCCGGGGCTCAGGCGAGAATCACCGCAGGGGACTCCGGCTTACGGCCGAGTGCGTCCGCACACACCCGTGAACCCTCCCACCCAGAAGGTTCCCACGCGGCCCCAACCAGTCTACACCCCCTGGAGGCCCTCACGGCCCAGTCGAGTCCCACTCGTTCTTGAAATTCGTATAAATGGAGCTTATGAGAGCCCTTCTTCCTGTGTGCTCACTGCGTCTGAGAGACAGCTTCTTTGTGGACAGACGCTCTCGTCCCTCTGGGGTGGAGTTGTCCCCCCCTCCCGGCTCTGGGGACAGTGGACAGACGGGAGCTGGCGCGGCCAGTCTCCTCAAGTGTTTGAGCCAACTCAGACCCCCAGTAGCAGTGGGCGAGGGCCCTCCCTCCTCCGCTCCAGGAGGGCTGACCGGCCGTCGGATGCTCAGAAGGGACCTGCCACCACCATTCGACAGCCAGTAGTCGTCGCTTCAGATCTGCCTTCCCTTAAGGGACGGCAAAAATGAGGGCAAGGATGACGAAGGTGAGGGGTGCGTGCAGCCCCCGGCCCTGAGGTTCGAGCAGCAGACGGGAACGCGGGTGGCAGGGGGATCCAGCCCAGGAAGCCGCACACGGGGGTCCCGCGCGTCCTCCGGGTACGAAGACACAGGTTCCAGGGGGAAAGAGCGGAAAGAGAAGAGACAAGAGACTAGCATGGGGACGGTCTGGCAGAGGAACAAGGACGGAAGGAGACCCCAACACTGTTCCCTGTGCTGCCGACCGGAACCAGCACCGCGGGGGCGCCTGGAGGGCTCGGTGGGGTGAGCGTCTGACTTCTCAGGTCATGGTCTCGAGGTTCGTGAGTTCGAGCCCCACGTCGGGCTCTGTGCCGACAGCTCGGAGCCTGGAGCCTGTTTCGGAGTCTGTGGCTCTCTCTCTCTCTGCCCCTCCCCTGCTCGCACTCTGTCTCCCAAAAACGAATGAACATTAAAACAAAAAATTAAAAAGCATCAGCACCGCGGAACATCCAGGACACGCGGACTGCCGGTTTGCCAGAAGGTTCCAGAAGGCAGAGCAAACGGAGCCGCATTCCGCAGACAGCAGAAGAAAACCTTCCTCGGTGAGGAATGGGTCTGGGTCTACACAAGCCCAGAAAAGGGGCTTCCGTCCCTGAGGCAAAAGTAGAGGAAAACGACCAACGTCAACCTTCCTCCTGGCGGGATCGGTGCGTTTGGAGACTAAAGGGAAGCGACCGGAACGCAGCAGATGAAACAAAGAGCAAAGAAAATCTCAGAAACCGTCGCAGCTGAGGAGATAAAGGGGACGCGAGGACCGAAGGCGTGGGCGATTCTGGGGCAGAAAAAGGACATTTCGGGGACTCTAGGAAATTGGAAGACAGCGTGACCCTTGGTTATTAATTACGTATCCGTATTGGCCCATTAGCTGGGACACCTGAGACGCTAATAACCAGGAACCGGCTATGGGGCTCCAGGAAAGTTCTTCCCCGTCCAGAGTGTGTTTCCTGTAAATCTAACACAGCTCCAAAAAAAAAAAAAGCTCATTAAAACACACAAACCGCCTACAAGAGATAAAAATCAACTTGGTTTCGGATTTCTCCTTGATAACCTCACATTTAAACTTAAAAAATAATTTTTTTGAATGTTTATTTATTTTTGAGAGACAGAGCGCGAGCCGGGGAGGGGCAGAGAGAGAGAGAGGGACGCAGGATCCAGGCTCTGAGCGGTCAGCACAGAGCCGGACGCGGGGCTTGAACCCACGGACCGTGAGATCATGACCAGAGCTGAAGTGAGACGCTTCACCGATGGAACCCCCCAGGCGCCCCTCACCTCGCATTTTAAAGGCAGTAAGGCCTCCTCACGCACCCACAGAGATGAGTATGTGAGGTCGTGGGTTCATCGACAAGGCGGCGGGGCCGGCGGCGGGGGGGGGGGGGGTCCTTCACAACGTGAACACGACACGCGTCAAATATCCTCCGATGTTATGTGTCGATGACACCTCGATAAGGCCGGGAAGAAACATTTTTAAAAGGCCGTAAGCAAAACGTTTTCACAGGAAAGCACGGTCCCAGCCAAGTCACCATTCGCTTACGAAGGCAACGGCCACCCGTTCTCAGAGGCAGCTCGGGAAGCCTTTCCTAGAAGATCTGACGAACGCTGTGCAGACAGACAGACGGAAGCGAAATACAGGAATCCCCCAAAGAAGTGAGTGTGATGCACGATTATAGCATTTACACACTACGTTGCGTACGTAGAAGAGTTGGAAATTTGACTATGATGCAGATGGTAAGTGTGATTTTTGAGAGACGACACGTAACGTGCAACCATAATCATTTAGTGGCGGAAAAGACTGGGACGAAATCCTTGATCAGATCAACACAAAGCGGGAGTTTTAGGGAAGCGACAAAAGGTTAGTAGTGGGTGTTGTTCTATTAATAAAATTACGTCTTTGAAAGACACATGGTGGGGAGCCTGGGTGGCTCAGTCAGTTGAGCACCTGACTTCGGCTCAGGTCACGATCTCACGGTCCGTGGGTTCGAGCCCCGCGTCGGGCTCTGTGCCGACGGCTCGGAGCCTGGAGCCTGTTTCAGGTTCTGTGTCTCCCTCTCTCTCTGCCCCTCCTCCACTCTCACTCTGTCTCTCAAAAGAGAATAAATGTTAAAAAAAAAAAGGTTTTTTTTTTTAAATGTTATTTTAAAACATAAGAGGAAATCTAGATGGCCTTGGGTTTGGAGAGGCCTTTCCAGATGTTACCCCCGGAGGCGCGACCCACGAAAGGCGTGACTGATTCACTGGGCTCCGCTAAAACTGACAGCTTGTGCCGTGAGAGACACCGTCAACGGAATAAGAAGAAAAGCCACAGACTGGAGGGAAATATTTGCAACAGACACGTCTGATAAAGGACTGCTATCCAAAATATGCAAAGAGCATGCGAAAGTCAACAACGAGAAAACAACCTGATTGAAAGGTGGGACGAAGGCCCGAACAGGCACCTCGCCAGCAGAGATGGACAGGTGGCAGGTGAGTTCGTGTGGGTCCCGAGGAGACTGCAGATAAAACGACGAGATAGCAGTGCACCCAACCGGAACGGCCAAGAGCCCGACGGCGGGGGTGGGGGGCAGGGGGGACCGCTCGGAAGGACGGTGTGTCTGGGAACCAAGATGTCCTTCAACAGGTGCACGGAGAATGGCACAGTGCTCCGCCCAGATGACGGGACAGACGGCTGAAAAGAAATGACCCATCGAGACACGGAGGAGCCTCAGACGCCCAGCACTCGGTGACGGAAGCCAGGCCGAGGAGGCGACACCCAGTGTGGTTCCAAGTCCAGGATGTTCTGGAAAAGGCAGGACCGCAGGGGGCGGGGGGGGGTGGTGGGCACGGCTGTCGGGGTGGGGGAGGGTGAATGGGCGGAGCACAGGGATTTCAGGGCCGCGGGACTGCTCTGCCTGAGGCCAGTGGTGGGAACGTGACCTCAGGCAATGAAACGCCACGGAAGGCACAGCACCTGCAGTGAATCTGAACATGGCCGGCAGACTTGGGGAGATAATGACGCATGAGGCAGTCTCACCCCGTGTGACAAATGAGCCCCTGATGGAGGAGGCCTGGGTGCGTGGGGACAGCAGGTGCGCGGGAAGCTCGGGTCTTCTGCTCAAGTTTTTCAGCGGACCTACAAGTGCTCTAAAAATAAAGTGGGGTGCCTGGCGGGCTCGGTCGGGTAAGCGCCCGACTTTGGCTCAGGTCATGATCTGACGGTTCACCAGTTCGAGCCCCGCGTCGGGCTCTGTGCTGACGGCTTGGAGCCTGGAACCTGCTTCAGGTTCTGCGTCTCCCTCTCTCTCTGCCCCCACCCCCCACTCGCTCTCTCTGTCTGTCTCTCTCTCTGTCCTTCTCCCACTCCTGCTGCCTCTGTCTCTGTCTCTCTCAAAACAAATAAATAAACTTAAGAAGCATGAAATGCCCACAAAACGTGCAACGAATAGGCTGGCACGAAGCTGTCACATAAGGAAACAGTCTCAGACGTTCAGGACAAAGTGGCCAGAAGCCTCGCATCTCTCCTGGTCCTGGTCAAAGGGGATTAAACAGAAAAGTAAGCCACACAAGGGTGAGTGTGGTGGAAATGAGGAGGTGGGGCCTATGAGCCCGTCACACTCTGCCAGGACAGCGGACAGAACTTCCCCCGAGACCCGTGGAGGCTGGAGGAGGCAGCTGCCTCCTGGACACAGAGCCCAGCGCCTTCCGGAGAGCGGGAGGACCCCGGCCGTGCTGGCCAGCCACGAGGAACAACGCCAGAAATAAAAATAAAGTTTTGTTCTGGTTTTTGTTTTTTTTTTAATAATTGTATGTATATTTACCATTTATTATTTGAGAGAGAGAGAGAGAGAGACAGAGCATGAGCGGGGGAGGGGCAGAGAGAGGGAGACACAGAATCCAAAGCAGGCTCCAGGCTCCGAGCTGTCAGCCTAGAGCCCGACGCGGGGCTCGAACCCACGAACCGTGAGATCGTGACCTGAGCGGAAATCGGACGCTTAACCGACTGAGCCACCCAGGTGCCCCTAAAAACGACATATTAAAAAGAAGTAACTCTCAGGTCAAAACAATTCCAGAGTGTTTTAGAAACGGGCCCAAGTCCATTGCCCTAAATGCTTTCATTGCTGGAGGAAAAAAACAAACAAAGCAGTAACTGTAAATAAAGTCAGCAGCTCAGGAAGGGAGCGGTAAGCCCAAATCAGAGCTAACGAAGGCAGAGGAGCAAATTAATAGAGATAAAAGCCAAAATTAATGGCTTAGAAAAGGGGAAAACAGCAGAATTAATAAATAAATCCCATGGCTGCTTTTCTGAAAAAAAAAATAAATAAAGCGCTTTAAAATAAACAGGCTGGTGTAATCAAGAAAACCAGAGAAAGAAACACAAATGAGAATTAGGGATAAAAGAGAGTCCGTGAAACCATAAATAGCAAGGGTGTTTAGAGGCACCGCGAAAGAACGCTGTGGGCTTCTGTGCTAACGAACTCGAAGACGGGGGTGAAACGGATGATTTTCTGGGAAAAAGCCTAAGTTACCAAAATCGACCCCCAAAGCAGCAGAGCGAGAAAGGAAAATGCGTGACCGGGCGCAGGCCTAGACGGTGCGGGGGGCTCCTCGCAGAATAACTGGAAAGAGGCGTTCCAGCAAAAACTTGTGCACTCGTGTCCGCGCAGCCGCAGGTGCAGACGACCCACGTGTCCATCGACAGGTGACTGGATGAACAAAACGTGCGCCATCCGCACACGGGAACATTAGTCACCCGCGAGCAGGAGCGAGGCGCCCACCCCCGCCGCCCCGCGGACGGGCCCCGAACACGCGACGCTCAGGGAGGGAACCAGACACGAGAGGCCACGCGGGGTGTGAGTCCACGTGTGTGAAACGTCCAGAACGGGCTCATCCGGGGACAGGAGGGGGGCTCGTGGGGGCCGCGGGAGGGGGAGGGAAGGGGGTGATGGCTGATGGGACGGGGCTTCCTGTAGGGGAGATGTGATACTGTTATTCATAATTAGAAACACGTATATTTGGTCTTCGGCTCTGTGCCCGGAACAGAGCTTACAAAACCTTGGAATTTCCGAAGTGTTCAGAGACGTAGAGGAATCTTTTGTTATTCTTAACAGGCCCCTTCCAACCGCACCTGACTCCATGTTAATGAGGCAACTTTTGGAAAGCCCCTAGGGACGGGGTCTGGAGGGTGGGAGATTGTGGGGGGGAAGGCCAAGGACCAGCGTCCACTCTGTGGGTTCACAGCTGAAGTTCCTTCAGGGTTGAAGAAAGGAGAAATAAACTTGATTCTGCTCAGCCAACCAGAAGCATGGAAAATGAGAAACGTCCCTGCACTGGGGACACTGTCCTGTCCCCACAGTTCGTGTCCACTCAGAAGCTCAGAAAGTCACCTTACTTGGAAGTAGGGTCTTTGCAGGTGTAATAGGCTAAGAGGAGGTCACGCCGGGGTAGGGTGATCCTGAATCCAGTGACTGAGGTCCCTTTAAGGAGGCCACGGGAAAACCCGGACAGCCGCACAGGGGAGACAGCCACGTGAGGACAGAGGTGGAGGTCTGAGTCACCCTGTTACTACCCAAGGAGCCCCCAGGATTGCCAGCGCCCCCAGAAGCTGAAGGACACGGAACAGATTCTCCCTCAGAGCTTCTAGAAGGAAGCGGCCCCCAGAGCCGTGGGGAAATTAATTTCTGTGGTTTTGAGCCACCCAGCTTGTGGTACGTTGTTATGGCCACTCCACGAAATTAATACAGTCCCCTCCCCATTACGGTATTTTACAAAACCGGAAGACCCCAACACCGACCCTGCCAGAAATAAAATGACAAAGAGACCTGTCGGCCCCTCCCATCCCTCAAAGGATGCGGGAACTCAAAGCTGTTGTCCAGGTGAATCCAGAGATATTTGAAGAAAAAAAAACCACCATCGTCAAATAAGGCAGAAGTTAGTCAGAATTCGCAAATCCACTCACATACCTCACTGTCTTAATGGCTAGGAGGGAATGAACACAAAGCTTCGTCAGTAGGTGCCACAACCTTGGACAGAAGTTCTAGGTAAGGTGGGCATAGGAGGCTGTGCCCGTCATGAGATAAAGAAAACACATCGGTCAACGTCATTGTTCATCACGGGAAATCTTCATGGCAGTCTGGAAGAAAGGGGTTCTCGAGGACGGCTTCCGCTTTGTTCATTGGTGACCCACACGTGCCTTGAAAAGGGACAAGGTGTCCACGTGGGAGCACAGCTGGACATGAGGTCCACGCAGGACGCTGCATCGAGTGACCATCCCGAAGTCTCTGAAGCCCAGCACACATGTACAGTGAGTGCTGAACGGGGACATCCACGTCCTTCTGATGGGGTCAGCCCCCTTCCGTTTTCCAGGACGCCTGCTGGTCAATGCCGATTACCCAGAGTAAGTCATCTGCATTGCCAGTGTGCTTTGACCTTCCCCACCGGAAGCGCTAGCCCACTCTATAAGACAGGAAAACAAAATAGTCTGGGTTGATGTTGGACGAGGAGGCAACAGACTGGATTGTATTGTTACAGCCCCAATACAAAACCAATCAACCATCATTATTTTTGGAGGGTGTCATGGTATCATGGAAACAGCAAGAAAATTTATGAAGAACCATCAGTGGGGGCACCTGGGTGGCTCAATCGGTTGAGCTTGTGACCTCGGCTCAGGTCGTGATCTCACGGTTTGTGGGTTCGAGCCCCTGCATCGGGCTCTGTGCTGACAGCTCGGAGCCTGGAGCCTGCTTCGGATTCTGTGTCTCCTTCTTTCTCTGCCCCTCCCCCGCTCATGCTCTCTCTGTCTCTCAAAAAACAAATAAAAGTTAAAAAAAAAAAAAAGAACCACCAGCGTATTGAAGATGGTTACAAGACAAATACATAAAACCAACAACAGCTTCTCACAGACTGGCAGGAACCAGTGAGAACATATATTACAAAAAATAATAATTTACCCATAACAATAGAACAAAAACTCCACAGGCTTTGGGGGGGAAAAAAAAACAACCACATGTAAGACACATGCAGGGATGTCAAAAAATATCAACTATTGAAGGACAAAAAAAAGAGCGTTGAATAAACAGTGAGAGATGCCCCACGCACTGAGTGAAAAGATCCAATAATGTGAAAATGCCGATTTCCTCTAAATTAATCTATACATTTTTATTTCAATACCAATCAAAATTCCAATCAGTTTTATTTCACAGGGTGAAGGAGAACTGAGCAGAACTATTCTAAAGTTCATGTGGCAGAAAACACACTTGGGGTTGCCTGGATTTTAAGAGCAGTGGAGTGTTGGGGGCACTCGCTTTTGCACACACACAGAAACGACGGGTAGCGTGAAATTACAGGAATTAGGAAGTTATGACGTTCCACTATCACTGGCCGGAAAGCTAACCGAAGTGTGTATTAACCTCACGTTAATGGAGGTGCCTTTTCGTTTTCAGTGGGAGACAGCTGTTGGCACAGCTGGGCACCATTTACAGAGATATTGAAGGGGGCTGTCTACACCTCCCTTACACCGCAGAGAACCCATTCCCGAGGGTCTAAAACCCCTCACGACCATACGGAGCTCGTCGTAAGATGTTCATCGCACGTTCTTTGACTCGTTTCGCTTTTCTGGTTGTTTGTTGTTGCTGTTACTGGAAAGAAGATAAATGTCTGACTCCGTCAGGGTCTCCGCCATCGCACATTGACTGCAAATCGGGCCCAAATCTTCGGACTTTCTTTCGAGGGGACTTTGCCGTGAGGGACGGGGGGCTAACGTCCCGCCCCCCGGGCTCAACCACGTGACTTGCCGTGGCGCCGGGGACGTTGGGGGCTGTGAGCCAAGCGGAGACCTAACTTGGCCTCAGTGACACGGGGCACCGCGTCCTCACCCCTCACCGCCGTGCCCAGGTGCACGCGTTATCCACTGCTGCATAACAAGCAGCAACAAATTTAGCAGCTTAAAGCAACACCCGCTTATTTCCTGGCAAGTTCTGTAGGACAGATTCGGGGCACAGTACAGCGGACTCCGCCCTCAGCGTCTCACAAAGCTGCCGGGGCCTGGTCAGCCGGGCCCCACGCCTTCTGCAGCCTCGTGACCCCTTCCGGGCCACCTGCTGGGTGGCAGAACCCGGCTGCTCACAACCGTGGGGTCTCTGGCGGTGTGCTTCCCCAAGGCCAGCAACCGAGACAGGGGTATGGCTCAGTCGGTTGAGCATCCAACTTCTGCTCATGATCTCACAGTTCACGAGTTGAGCCCTGCGTTGGGCTCTGTGCTGACAGCACAAAGACCGCTTCTGATCCTCTGTCCCCCAATCTCTCTGCCCCTCCCTTGGTCACACTCTCTCTCTCTCTCAAAAATTAAAAAGAAATTTAAAAAAAGAGTCTGTGCGGGAAAGAGATGGTTCCTGCACACACAGAAATTGAGGTGCGTTTATTAAAGACTATTGTTCGGATTTTGTGTGTGTGTGTTTTTTTTAAACAAAGGTTCAGACAACTTGAGAAGCCACAGGGATGGCACACCCTTGAACTTCTCCTGCCCTCCAACCTCCTGCAAGAGCTCCTCGTTGGCCAACCGCTAATGGGAACCAGGGGGCAAGAAGGCACGTGGGCCAGCCTCGCAGGGCACAGAGCAGGGGGCAAGGTGAGCCCTGGGGGAGACAGAATTTGTCCAGCATGATGTCTATCATACAAAACAGGCTACATTCCCAACAGGGCACCCCCACGCACACACGGGGCATTACGGAACCGCCGAGAAGAATGGGACTGCCTCACATGCACGCGGACAGAGAAACCTGCAGGACAATGCCACTATGGAACCAGGAAAGATGTGAAGCGGTGTGTGTGTGAGCTCCTAACTGTGCAAGGTCACACATGCCCACATCCTCTCCTTCTCTGGGGAGAGGGAGTGGACAGGGACTTCCGGGCAGCCCAGCACAGACCAGCTGGGACCAGGGGTCACTGAGAACCAGCTGTGTGAGCTTCGGCTGGTGGCTTGATCTCTCTGTGCCTCAGCTTCCAGATCTGCAAGCTAGCGAACCCACACCACGCGGTTCCTGCGAAGATTGCATAATGCTTTGAGCAAGTACTTAGAACAGCACCAGGCATCCAGTAAGTATGCGCCTCACTCTTGCTGAATGCGACTTCCGTATTGTCTGGTTTCCTTTATGACAAGCATGCAAGGGGGACGCCTGGGGAGCTCGGTCGGTTGAGCGTCCGACTCTTGGTTTTGGCTCAGGTCATGATCTCCCGGTTCGTGAGACTGAGCCCCAAATCAGGCTCTGTGCTGATAGTGGGGAGCCTGCGTGGGATTCTCTCTCCCTCTCTCTCTGCCCCTTCCCCCTCAAGTAAACAAATAAATAAACTTAAAAAAAAAAGAGAATTCTGTCAGAGACGACAAAAGGGAGACAAGTAAATCCCAGATGGAATACAATTTTAAACATAAGTGATGAGAGCACAGCCATATTGAAAGGACAAGTGGTAATAGGAGGATGATTGAATGCATGTAATTTGGGGGTGAAGGGACAGTTTTGTAGCAAGCAACCGAAGACAAACAGAACATTTAAACAAAAGTAGCAGCAAATGATAAACTTAGAAACACGTTCAAAAATGAATGGCAAGAGTTAGTTTATAAAGAGATTTTACACATCGTTAAGAACAAACACAGGCACCCCCAGTGAAAAATGGGCAAAACATCAGAACAGGCAAGGCAATGACAAATGGCCCAGATGAGACGAGATGATAAAACTAATGTAGGGATCAGCACATCTGAACAGAGGAGCGATACCCTCCCTGGGGCAGATGTGGGTGTTGCTCGTCCCCTGGGACAGGATGCAGAGCACAGCCCTTCAACAAGGGGATCTGGCGATCGTTCTCAGCGGACCTGGTTTCCAGTGAGGACGCTGTACTTTGGGAGGCCGCCAGAGAAGATGTAGTTCAGGGATGTTTACCACAGTACTGCTCTTAACGAGAGAACACGGTACCGATTTAAATGATAGGCGGCTGATTAAATAAACCTGGACGTCCAAAAAAGTTAACCGTAGGCTCACCGTCTGACCCAGCAAATCACACCCAGGAGGAGGCGCCAGGGAATTGAAAGCAGGTACCCAAATATGCACGTGTTCACGCGTGTTCACAGGAGCAGGATTCACAAGAGTCAAAGAGTGGAAATGACAAAGCGTGCATCCACAGTTGGACGGATACATACTCTGTCCACCACGCAAGCGCACGCCCCTCAGGTGCATCCACCGCGCACGTGCACGTCCACAGATGACCGTGTCCTCCACGCACGCGCACGTCCCTCGGCCGCCAGCAGGAGCGAAGTGCCCACCCCCGCCGCCCCGCCGATAGACCCCGAACACATGACGCTCAGGGAGGGAACCCGACGCGAGAGGCCACACGGGGTGTGAGTCCACGTGTGTGAAACGTCCAGAACAGGCCCATCCAGGGACAGGGAGGGGGCTCGTGGGGGCTGGGGGATGAGGGAGGGAGTGGGGGTGATGCTTACTGGGGACAGAAAGGGCTTCTTTCTGGAGTTTGATGGTGGACATGTTTGCCTGACTTTGTGACTATGATAGACACCATTTAATTGCATACTTTAAAATGTTTAATTTTACGATATGTGAATTTCATTTCAATCTTTAAAGTAAGGAAAAGAGATATAAATAAACCCAGTTATATTGGCAGACTACAGCTATCAAAAATTGTGAAAAAGATGTTTATCTACTGGCCTAAAAATATTCACAACATTACACTAATTGGAAAAAAAAAAAAGCGCCTCAAAACAGTGTTTCGATTGCCTGTTTATAAGATGGGTGTATTCATATCCCCAAGTATATCTGCATGAGAAAAGCCTGAACTATCATGGATCAAAATTCAATGTGGAATCCTGCTCGGGATTCTGGAAAACCTGGCAAAACCCAAACCAAGTCCATTTGCTGTGGCACAGTGTTGTGCCTGCGCTTTCTCTGTTCTAACAGACACACAGTGGGGACGTAGGTGCTCACACGAGGGGGGCCCTGTCTTAGCTTTGCAACTTTTCTGAACGTCTAAAATTATTCCAGGGGCGCCTGGGTGGCGCAGTCGGTTAAGCGTCCGACTTCAGCCAGGTCATGAACTCGCGGTTAGTGAGTTCGAGCCCCACGTCGGGCTCTGTGCTGACAGCTCAGAGCCTGGAGCCTGCTTCGGATCCTGTGTCTCCCTCTCTCTCTCTCTCTGCCCCTCCCCCATTCACGCTCTGTCTCTCTGCCTCTCTCAAAAATTAAACATTAAAAAAAATTTTTAATTAATCCAAAATGAAAAGTTTATTTAAAAAAAAAAAAAAAAGCCCAGCATTGGCAGTTCTAAGGAAAGAAACGATCAACGATCACATTTCCTCCGTTAAACTATTCAGTATTTTCGAGTCGTTTCTGACTCTGGTGACATGTTTTTAATCAGAAAAAACTGCTAACCTCCTGGTGCAGGTCGCACAGCATGAAGCCATTTCTGTAAAGTTCTCTAACATTCAGGTACAATTATTTCACACGAGTGTGCACGTTTGCGCGTGAGAAAATCTCAGGGCTCCTCTCTGGAATGGCGGGACAGGTCTCTTCTGTTGTGCTGGTGGATCACCTTCATTTTACTGCGGTTTTGTCACCATAGACGGGCGGCGTTTGTGTAATAAAAACTAATAACGAGATTTATTTTTTCTACCCCTGAAACTTCCCCCGTGGCCTCGTGAGGATTTGCCCAATGACCTTTCCCGATACCCGCAATAATTGATCCTTAATCAAATATTCAAATGGGCGCTTCAGGGAAAGACACAGTGATTCGGCAACTTTGATGATAAAGAGTATTTCTCTCCCTCGCCCCCCGCCCCCACCCGCCGATACTCACTACCGGGGCCCGCCTTCCCCGTTCCGAACTGCGCCCCGACATTGCCCCCCGCCCCACTGGAGTCCTGCAAATATCTTTTGGTTTTAAGAGTTCCCCGGGGAAGCCTTGTTCTAAATGAGGTGTAAAAATCTAAGCGGCACAAAAAAAAATAGCGCGAGGTTGGAATCAATATTCTCTTCACAGCTCCATCGATTAACAACCATATTCTTCATTTATTAATTATGAAGGGGGTTGCAGCGCGGCCGCCTCCTTCTTTCGCTGTGACATGCCTGCACCCCCACATCCCTGCTTCGTGGGGCCGCCTCCCCGGCTCTGGGGCCTGTGGTACCCTGGGTTCAACACCCCTTAGCTCCAGGAGAAGAGGAAGCAGGCAGGTGCTTGACCCCGCGTGCCCGTCCAGCCAGAGCACAGAGCTTGGGAACCGGCTTTGCAGCAAATTATTCTATTTCTTTGCTTTTTTTTTTTTTTTTCTGTTTTTTACTGCTTTTGCCCCTGTCTCCCCCACTAGAACACAATCTCCTTGTGGGACCTCACTTGCTGTTTCCCTGCTGCGTTTCAACAAAGATTTGCTGAGGGGGAGGGCAGGCAGAGACAGAGGAGAGGGCAGCCCTGGGGCAGAGGAGAGGGCAGGGAGGAGGAGCAGAATCGTAGAGAGAGCTTCAACCGTGGTCAGTTCTCGTGGGGTGGCCACGGAAGTCTTGCTGTGACCACCACGAAGCCAGTAGGTGGCTTTGGCTCTGGGCAGTCCCGGCATCTTTTCTCCCTAACTGTGCAGGTTTTGATTTGCGCATCTGTAAAACGGCACCTCCTTCAGATGAGGTGATACCTCGTGTCAGCCCTTGTCTGGGCTGAACCTAGTTCGTCATGTGCAAGTGAAATGTCCTTGGTCTGGGAACTCATGGAGTAGGGCCAGGTCGGAGTCACCTTTATCCCCAGAATGCAGCATCAGGGTGGCCCAGAAATGACCACAGAAAATGTCTGTGGTAGACATGAATGGATAGGTCAGTTGGTACATGGGTGGGTGGGTGGATAGATGGGTGGGTAAACGGTAGACAGGTGGACGAAAGGGTGAAGGAAACAGTAGATGAAGAAGAGGATGGTTGAATGGCCAGTTGAGTAGAAGGGACGATAGATGAGTGGGTAGATAGGTAGGTACATGAATGTGTGGGTGGGTGGAAAGGTGGATGGATGGGAGAAAGGACGAGTGGATGGCTAAAATGATAGATAAATGGATGCATGAACGGATGGATGTATTGGTGAATGCATGGGTAAATGGATGAGCGGTTTGGGGGTTGCATGGATGGACAGATGGACAGACGGACGGGTGGATGGGTAGATGGATGGATGGATGGATGGATGGATGGATGGATACAAAGATGGGTGAGTAGGTATGTAATGTGTAGGAGAATGAATAGATAAATGGATGGATGGATGTGTGAGTGGAAAGGTAGATGAATGAATAGGTGTGTAATGTGTGGGAGAATGGACGTACAAATGGGTGTATGGGTGGATGAATGGGTAGAAGGACGGATGGGTGAATCAATGAGTAGGTGAGTGAGTGGATGGACGGATGGATGGACGGATGGATGGACGGATGGACGGACGGATGTGTGAGTGGATAGGTAGACGAATGAATAGGTGTGTAATGTGTGGGAGAATGGACGTACAAATGGGTGTATGGGTGGATGAATGGGTAGAAGGATGGATGGGTGAATCAATGAGTAGGTGAGTGAGTGGATGGACGGATGGATGGACGGATGGATGGACGGATGGACGGACGGATGTGTGAGTGGATAGGTAGACGAATGAATAGGTGTGTAATGTGTGGGAGAATGGACGTACAAATGGGTGTATGGGTGGATGAATGGGTAGAAGGATGGATGGGTGATTCAGTGAGTGGAGGAGGGGATGGATGGGTAGATGGCTAAAAGGACCAATAAATGGATGGATGAATGGGTAGAAGGATGGACGGGTGAATCAATGAGTAGGTGAGTGAGGGGATGGATGGGTGGGTGAGTCGTGGGGCACGCTGGTGAAAGTGCGCTCCGTTGGCTTGTGTGGGTGGATGGGTGGATGGCTAAGCAGACGTGCCTGGGAGGAAAGGTGTATGGGTGGGTTGGTGAGTGAATCACGTGTAGACGCATGAACACAGGGGTGGGCATGTTGGTAACTGGGAGGGTGCGTGGGCATACAGGTGGATGAGCAAAGCAGCTTTGGCGAGACTGTTTTGCACAGGTTACCTGTGCAGCCTCTGCCTTGTGGAAGTCCCTTTCCAAGTATTAGGTGAGGTGGGAAGACATCTCATACTGGCTCAGGAGTCAGCAGTGCCGTCTGCAGAAAATGGCCCACGGGGTCCAAGAGGAAAGGGAGGTCTGTAGGAGCGTATCACAGGAAGCAGGAACAGCCACTGGGTTTGGGGCTGGGACCGGGCCTAGGCCTGGAGAAGGGAGCGCAGGGTTCCCAGGAAAGAGACGTTCTTGGAAGGGTAGGGAGCCCAGAGACCCAGCCTCTGCGCTCTCCCTGCCTGGCCTCCTTCCCGAGGGACCTTCTGCCGCCTGGGGCGGCCCCTCGCCCCTGCCCCCACCTTCCAGGGCTCCCAGTCGCCTCTCCCACCCGATGCGCCCCCACTCTGCCCACACTGCCCCTCTCCCTCCCCCAGTCCTCTCTGTGCGGGGTGCTGGGGCGCAGAGCCAGGCAGCGGGAACTGTCAGCGCCAGATCGTGGGGAGGGGCGCCTCTGCCCGAGGTCGATGGGAGCGGGGGCCCAGGCTGTGGTTTACACTGAATCCACGAAAATCACCGAAGCTTGAAAAGTGCTCGATACGCCATCGATCGCTCTCTGCTGATCGGCGCCGCCGCCGCCGCAGCGAGCGGGGAGGAAGGGCGGGCGGCCCCCCACCCGCATCCCCACCCCCCGCCGGGCCCCACACGGGACGCTGCCCGCGCCCCTGCCCCTGCGCGCCCGGGCTCCAGCCTCAGGGGCCCCGGGAGAACGTCCCCACCGTGCCTCGGGGCTCGCAGGGGAGGGACAGCGCCCCCCTGGGAGCCTCTCAGACCCGCAGGGGTGGGGGGGGGGCGCTGTGCGCTGTGGCCTCGTCTGCAAACCCTCCTCTAGCTGTTTGGGGTGACGTGGAACTAAGAAAACCTGGCCCCTCTACTGCCAGGCTGCGTGGCCTCCAGTGCGTCTCAACCTCTCTGGGGCCTCAGTTGTGTTCTCTGTGAAATGGGCGTTGTCGCACGTACCCTGTGGGGGCTTCTTGGCCTCCTTAGCGTTGACCGACTTGCATCCCTGCCTCCTCTCGCTCTCAGCCGGGAACAGGGTTTCAGCAGAGGGAAGGGCGTGTGCCGGGCCTCAGAGGCTGGACACACCATGGGGCACTCAGCAGACCCCAAGGACAGGTGGCGGTGACCTGTCTTTGAAAGGAGGGTGAGTGGGGAGGAGCGAGGTCTGGTGCGGTGCTCTGCGTGGCTGTGGTTTTTAACCCCAGAGGGAATAGGGAGCCGCGGGGTTTGGAGCCACGGGACTGGATACCGGAGGGGTGTCTTTCCCTCACAGCTCTCCCTGGTCCAGGCCTGGCCTCTTCTGCCCCACCCGCCAGGGCCCTTGGTCCTTCTCCCTCAGGAGTCCCTCCCTGGCTGACCCCACCGGGCTCCCCAGGGACCTTTCAAGTCCGACCTCGTCTGCTCTAAGCCCTCCCGTATCTCCCCACCTCCCGTGGCCCCGCCAGCTACACATCCAGCCGCTGGCCAGCCACCCTGCAGAGCTCGGCCTGGCGCGTCTGTCCCCACCCAACAGGCCTACGGACCGCTCCCCACCCTCCAAGCTCCCGCCCCAGGGCCCTCCCAGGCGCAGTCTCCCAGACATGCCCTGTCCTGGGGCCTCCTTCTGGCTGTGTCGGGCCTGCGTCCCCCTCCCCAGGGGCTCCCCGGGACCCTAGACCTGTGGGAGGGCCAGCTGCGGGCTGTGAAGGAGGCGGCGGGAGGCGGAAGGAGACCTTTGTGGCAGAGACTGGAAGGGGTTCTGGGGCCACAGGGGCAGAACCTGCCTCCAACAGCTGGCGGTGCCACCCCCCCCCAGGTCCTCCCGCCTTTGAGCTCAACCCGCATCCAGCCGGACCCTCCACCCCCACGGCTCCCGAGCGGGAGAGAGAAAAGGGAAGTGAGGCCGGTGACTTTCCTTTCCGACCACCCCCCCAACCCCCTCCCGGACTCCTGGGGACTCCTCCGTCACCCACCCTGGAGTCCCAGCCCCCACACCAGGACCCCCGTGTGGCCTCCGCTGGAGCGGGGGCCGCCCCCTCCCACCCCTGTGTCCTTCTCCCCAAAGGTCAGGGAGCTAATTTCATTCCTCTGTATCTCTCACACCTCGATGATTAATAATTGAAGAAAATGTATTTCTTCGGGGACCCAGGATAAATCAGAAATAACTACAGCATTCGTATACTGCTGGAGGGCTGGGGATGCTCGAGAGGAAGGGAGAGCCAGGAGGGGGCTTCTGAGCGTCTAGCAGTCATAATAGCACTAAAGAATGGTTTCCAAATTGTGATAATGGCACCAACAACAAGAATCATTTAGTGACGACCTGCTCTGCATCGCGGAGGCTCTGTGCTAAGGCTTTCGAGGTTAAGGATCTCCTTGCTTCCATTTTCCAGATGAGGAAACTGAGGCCCAAAGCAAGGGAAGTGATTTGCCCAAGGCCACGTGGATGGGAGTCAAACTCAGGCGGGTCCTGTCCCACACCTGGGACTCTGTCCAGGGTCCCTGTTGGCATCTTCCCTGGAGGTTGGAACCTCCAGGCTCGGTCCCGTGTGGGGTGGGGTCTGGGATGCTTGACCCCACATGGGAACTGTTCACTGCCGCGGGACCCGCCACCTGGAAACCGATCAGGTGAAAGTCACTGCGGCACATCCGTGCTCACGGCGGCATGACCCACAGTGGCTAAAAGGTGGAAACACCCCAAGTGTCCATCGATGGATGAAGGGTGAACACGGCTCACGGCATGAACACATGCCGGATATGACCCAGCCTCAGGAAGGAAGAACGTCCTCCCACCTGCCACCGCGTGGACGGACCCGGAGGCCACTGTGCGCGGTGACAGAGCCAGACACAGACGGACGCGTCCTGCGTGACCCCCACTCACAGGGGGTCCCTAGAGGAGTCCCATCCACAGAGACAGAGAGCAGATGGTGGGAGCCAGGGGAGGGGCAGGAACAGGGAGTCAATGCTTCATGGGGACAGAGTCTCAGTCTGGGGAGATGGAAAGTTCTGGAGATGGATGGAGGGTGGGTGCACGACAGCGTGAGTGTGCCACATGCACTTAGAAGGTTAAAAAGGGGGCTTCTGGGTGGCTCAGTTGATTAAGGTCCGACTCTTGATTTCGGCTTAGGTCATGATCTCAAAGTTTGCAAGTTCGAGTTCTGCACTGACGCGCTGAACCTGCTTGGGATTCTCTCTCTCTCTCTCTCTCTCTCTCTCTCCCCCCTTACTTGCTCTCTCTCTCTCAAAAGTAAGTAAATATGGTTTGTTTTTTTTTAAAAGAAAGTTAAGGAGCGCCTGGGTGGCTCAGTCAGTTGAGCATCCAACTCTTGGTTTTGGGCTCAGGTCACGATCTCACGGTTCGTGAGTTTGAGCCCCACGTAGGGCTCTGTGCTGACAGCTCGGAGCCTGGAGCCTGTTTCGGATTCTGTGTCTCCCTCTCTCTGACCCTCCCCCATTCATGCTCTGTCTCTCTCTGTCTCAAAAATAAATAAACGTTAAAAAATAAATAAACTAAAAAAATTTTTTTAATAAAAAGAAAGTGAAAATGGTCCTTTTCATGTTATGTGTATTTTAACCACAATTCAACAAATAAATTCTTTTTATTTTTTTATTTTTTTTTTATAAATTCTTTTAAAAAAGGGGGGTGACCTTCCAATTCACGCTACAGTGTGGACGGACCTTGAAAACATGAACGCTCAGTGAGGCCGCATCACGTGTGACTACTTTTATGTGAAACGTCCAGAACAGGTAAGTCCTGACCGAAATGGGATAACGGGTGCCAGGGGCTGGGGGACGGGGGTGGGGAGTGCTCATAAGAGGCTCGGTGATTTGTTTTGGGGAGACGACTGTGTTTGGGACCGGCTAATGGTGATGGTTGCACAACACCGCGAATGTCCTAAACACCACTGAACTGAACCCTTTAAAACGGTGAATCCTATGTGGTAAGAACGCACCTCACTTACAGAGAAAAGTCCGCAAGAGTGAGGCGGTCCGCCCTCATCACTGGGAGTCTGTCCGTGTTTGGGTGATGCTAGTGCCCCGCGGGGCAGTGCGTTTCAAATGCTTTCATCAAGTTTTAGACACACAGGTTTGGGGGTCTCCATGACCCATGCTTTCATCCCCAGTCGATGCCAACCTGTCACACTCATCGGACACCATTTTGCCATCTGCCCGAACAAAGCGCACGGGGACCGGCCTCGCTGCCCAAGCGAGGGGGATTGACAGACAGCGATGTCTCTTCAGGGGGCGGCTGCTGGATGCCTACGAAAGTCAAAGTCGATGCGGGAGGAGAGATTTCAATGGCGTGGAATTGTGCCCGCATGATAAAGTGAA
>NW_023397594.1:0-24262 GCF_007474595.2 Lynx canadensis | reverse complement strand
CTTCCTGAGCCCTTACTTCTCCCTCTGAGACCAGGATGGTCTCCGGTGAACGCGCTTGGAAATGGACAGGCCCCGAAGATGTGTTTCCTGTGGCTCCACGCCGGTTCCTCCCAGCCCTGCAACAATCCGTTCTCCATCCCTCAGGGATGCCGTACAGGGTAGGCTCAGCCTTGCTGCTCAAGAGCCGGATGCGTAAACCTGACGAGGAAACGGGCCCAGAGAGTGACCAGGGTCAGGGCCCAGAGCGTGCCCAAGGTCAGGGGCCAGTGTGTGCCCAGGGTCAGGGCTCAGAATGTGACAGGGTCAGTGATCAATGAGTTCAGAGTCATTTAGGAGTCTCAGCTGAGTCAATGGCTGTGGTCAGGGACTGGTTTATGACCATGAAGAGGGCTTTTTAGGTGCCAAGTGTCATATCCCCCTCGGGCTGTATGAGGAGGTTCTGGAAGCCGGCTTCCAGCTGGATAAGGTAACGCCAGCCGAGGACCATCTATTCAAGCTGCCCTGTCCGCCCAGGGTTTCTTCCAGCTGTGGCCGGGCCCCCAGTGTCAGGTGCAAGTGGTGAGGGTCGAAGGTCTAGGAAGAGGTTGCTGGATGTAAATTGGTAACAAATTTCTGGTAACGAGGCCATCAGTTCAGAGCTCTAGAATCTGGGAGTGTCTGGGCTCTGAGGAAAGATCATTATGCACCAACAGAGAAACTGAGGCTGCCGTGGGTTGAATGTGACCCTCTTTATTTCAGGTCATGGAGCTGACAGCCGGCGGGGGGGGTTCGGGGGGACGATCGACAATGGGCAGAATTACCTACATCTGATCTTCAGGCTCCAAGCTGACTGCTGTCCCTCCTCGGGGAGGAGCATGAGGGGTACAGGTCCTCTCTGCCTCCGGGTGGGCGAACTATCTGGATCCTGGATCGGGAACTGGAACAAGGGGTCAATTTTCTAAAAGGGGCAGGTCAGGGAAGGAGGCGAGGAGTCCCCGTGCGAGGAGGGGGGGTTGGCATGGCCCTGCGAAGCCCCCGTCTACGGGGACACCACTTGCCCTGGGAGCCGGGACCAGGCCCGGAAGCAGAGGAGAGGGGGACGGCTGCCCCTCCCCCCTCAGCAGGGAGAAGGGCTGGTGGGCACAGCGGCCGCTGAAATCCTGACTCAGAACCGCCAGCACCCTTGGCTCTGCCTCATGGCCTAATAGCAGAGGCCCCCTGGTGGCCGTGGGCTGCTAGTGCACGAGGACGCGGAGGCCAGGCCGCCGCAGGGAGAACTGGCCACGCGAAGGCTGGGCGGGCGCTGCTGGGGGGCCCCGGAGGTAGCCCCCCACCCAGCACCACCTCCATGTCTTCCCCCAGTTCAAGGGTTTGGGGAGGAAGGCTCTTTCCCTCGGGAGGGAAGGCAAGACACAGACTGCCTGGAGGTTGTACCGGGAAGGGCCCTCCGCTGCCTTGTGGTCTTTGTCTCCGCAGCCCTCCCGACCAGCCCCTTGGAGAGACCAGGGGAGGTTTAGGCCCCAGGCTGGCCTTGCAGGAGGGACTGGTTTGGACAGAGCTCCACCCATGGAGGGCGCTCCATCTGGGCGCCCAGGCCATCTTGAATTGCCTTCCCCTCCCCCTCCCCACCAAGGGCTGGCGCTTGTGATGGGGGTGCTGACGGTGACGGTGCTACAGTGGCACTGGCCGGGGGTCGTGGTGATGGTCACGAGGAGCACAGTACGGGGCTGGATGTCAACCTGCAGGTCGAGAACAGCGAGGACTGTGAGTTAATGTTTGGTGGTGACGATGACGACACCCCGATTCAGTGTCCCGCTGAGTCTGCTGAGAAAAGCAGACAGCTGCACCAGAGAGTGGGCTTGGACGGCAGAAGCACAGGTGGTAAAGCGCTAAGACGGTAAGGTGTGTAAAGTGTTGAGTATTCAAGCAGAGTCAAAGAGGATCTTGCATTCAGAGTGGACCACAAGTTGCGTAAAAAGAGCAAGGAGCCGGGAGGCAGTAGCATCCCAGTAGAGAAGAATCTGGAAGTAATTTCCCTGAGGTCATTCCTCCAAGACTCTGGATTTCATTCTAGAGAGGCCCCCTGTGGGTAACCGGCTACAGGTCCCCGGAGAAGGGGGGTTATGGACACTTTAAGGCGGAAGATAAAGCAGCTAACGGGGCCACTTCCCTCAGTTTATGGAAAACAGAATCCAAATATAGACCCAGGACGTCCCCACTGTCGCCAGCTCAAAGGAGGATGGGCGTGGGGTGAGAATGGGAGGGGTGAGTGAGGGCAGCCACGCTGGCTCTACGGTGGCCTGCTTCCAGACCCACCACCTCTGGATCTTCTCCAAGGCCCCTCCCTCGGTGTTTCTTAGGAGTCCCCTGAGCACACACTGGACAGACCCAACCTGGACAGGACCAGTCGGCCCTCCCCCGCTCTGATGCTCTGGACGGGGTCCAGAGTCTGTGCTCCTGACTCCACCTCCTGCCCATAACTCCTGTCTCCTTCCATTCAACCAACCACCCACTCTCATCCGCCTCCCCGTGCATCCTCCCCGCCAACCCTCACAGGCCACCCACCTCTTCGGCCCTGCACGCACACCACGCCGCCGTGCTTCTGATTATGCGCCTATCTCTCAGTCCGCACTCTCCTGCCTCTTTCCTCCATGCACCCGCCCTCCACCCTTCCATTCCACATCCTGCCCGCCTCTCCAGGCTTCAGGTCCATCCATCCTCCCACACACCCCCTTCCTCTACACCCCCTTACCTCATCCTTCCTTCCATGTGCCTGTATTGTCTATGCACAAGCCCCTACAACTTCCCTCCACCTGTATGTCCTCTGTCCATCCCCCCATCCACTCATCCATCCAACCATTGAAACACCCATCCATCCATCCATCATCCACCCACCCACACATCCATTCCCTTACCTTACACCCACCCATCCACCCTCTCACCCATCCATCCACCCACCCATCATCCATCCATCCATCCATCCATCCATCCACCCACCTACCCAGTCATGCATTCATTCACTTACCCTACCCCCACCCATCCATCCACCCATTCATCCATCCATCCATCCATCCATCTATCCATCCATCTATCCATCCATCCATCCATCCATCCATCCATCCATCCACTTACCCGCCCAGCCATCCACCCACCCAACATCCATCCATCCATCCATCCACCCACCCACACATCCATTCCCTTACCTTACACCCACCCATCCACCCTCTCACCCATCCATCCACCCACCTACCCAGTCATGCATTCATTCACTTACCCTACCCCCACCCATCCATCCACCCATTCATCCATCCATCCACCCATCATCCATCCATCCATCCATCCATCCACCCATCCATCCACCCACCAACCAGGCGGTGACTAGCCACTCCTCGGCTCCTGGAAGAGACAGAGAGCAGAGACCCAACTCTTGGCGTTCCTTCTGCCTGGGGCAGGAGCTGGGCTTTCCTCGGTGTGCGCGCGTGTGTGCATTTTATCCGTACCCCCCCCTTATCTCTCTCCCCTCCCCCACACCCCGCCCCCCGCTCGCGCTCCCCTCTAATGTGTGATCTGGAAGCTCTATAAAGCCTGATGTAATCCGTAATGCAGTCTCTGGCTCCCGATTCGGGATCCAGTTTCAGAGAGCAAGAGATTGGGGAGCGCCGGCAGCCCGGTGGGGGGAAGCGGCTCGCCTCTCTCCTCCTCCTTCTCCCCGTCCTCGGCCTCCTCCTCCTCCTCCCCTCGCCGCCCCGCCCCCGGCTCGGCTCGGCTCGCCCCCCCCTCAGGAAGGGGAAAAAAGGCGAGAAGAGCGGGGCAGGCGAGAGGAGCGGAGCGGCGGCGGCCGGAGAGGGAGCGGCGGGCGCAGGCGGCGGCGGCGGCGGGCGCGGCGTTGGCGGCGGCCCCGGCGGAGCGAGCGCGGAGCCGGCGAGCCGGGAGCACAGGCGGCCGCGCCGCGTCCTGGCCGGGCCCGGGCCCGCGCGCCCCGCATCGCCTGCAGCCCGGGCATCCGGACCCCCCGGCGCCCGGGGGGCTCCAGCAGGCGGGGGGGGGAGGGGAGAGGGCCTGCGTGCGCCGGCGGGGGCACCCCGGGGTGCGTCCGGCTAGGCCTGGAGCGGGCCGGGGGCGGCGGCGGCAGGAGGAGCCCCCCCCCCCCTCGGGTCGGGCGCCCGGCTCGGCCGCCGGCGACGCGGGGCGCTCCTGGGGATTTGCAACTCGCCGGATCAAGTCTTCGCCGGCGGTGCCGCTGCTGCTGAGGAAGGTAAGGAAGACTCCGGCCGGGGACCGGGGGGCCGGGGGCCGGGGGCGCGGCGAGGGTGGGAGGGGGTCGGGGGAGGGGCGGGCGCCCGGACTTCCTAACTTCGCCGTTTGGGGCTTCGCAGCTCCGAGGTTTGCGCTCGGAGCTCGGGACTTTGGACGCCCCCCCCCCCCAGCCCCCTGCCTCCTCCGGCGGCAGCCAGGGAATCTGGCCGGTCTCTGCGTGCCCGCACCCGGCGGGCTGAGGAGGGGGCGACCCTGGGCGTAGTAGAGGCTCCTTGGCTTTGCTCACCTCCCCCCAGTCCACACACGCAGCCTGGCCAGCCTGGCAGGCTGGGCTGGGGAAGGCATCCCTCCCCGTCACATGCACAGACCCGGGGCAGGCTGGAGAAGGCGTTCCCGTTGTGTCCCCGACACAGACAGATGCTGGCAGGGGTCTTGGGGACCCAGGTGTGACCCCTAAGGCCACACATAGACCCAGGTAGGTTGAGGAGAGACACCCCCGTGTGTCCCTCCTTCCCTTCACCACCCTCAGAGCCCCCTGCAGACAGTGTAGGGGCCGGAGGTGTCCTCCCCCCACGCAGAGCCCCCGGGCGGCCGCGAGAAGCCTCCAGGCTCCCCCTCAGCCCTCACCCTTAGACCAGTACTGGCTTTGGAGACCCCCGGAGGCTCTCTCCCCCCACCCCAAAGCGGCGGAGGACTACCCTAGTGCCCCCCACCACCTCCCCCCCCAACACAAACGACCTGGCTCTTTCCGTTCTCGTCTTCTTTTCCACTCGCTCGGACAGGCCGCGCGGATAAGCCGCTTCGAACTTTGGGTCTGCCCTGCGCCCTCTCCGTGCGAGGCAGCGAGGCGAGGCGCCCGGCACTCCTCGGTCGGTCCCCATCCCCAGCGAACAGAGGCCGCCGGCCCTCCGCCGCGGCTGCTCTCTCTGGGAGCCGCGCGTAGCTGCCTCGAGGAATGAGCATTGCCCCCTCCTGGGGAGGTTGGGGGCGCCGGGCCCAGCCAGACACCCTCTCCTGGGTCCCTGTGGCCCCCTGGGCCGGGCAACGCGCGCCTCGGGCCTGCCTCGGAGGGGGTGGCGAAGATGAGAATCGCCGGGAGCCAGGCGGCCGGGAGGACGAGTCCGAGGCTGCGGCTCTGAGCCCGGGTCCCTCCGCCGAGCCCCAGCGGCTCCTGCTGGGTCACTTCCCAGGCAGCTCAGAGAGACAGCCCAGCCTGGCAGCCAGGCCCCGGCCCGCTGGGCACCTTACCCTTCCCACTTTTATTTTGGGCTTCCAAGTTTCTTGGAGCGTGAGGACCCAGGCTGGGACCTGACGAGCCCTAACCCACCCCACCCTAGCACCCTTCCCCGCGGCGCACTCCCCATCACGCCCGGTTCCCCCGGGTCCGGGGCAGGGGTTCCTTAGCTGCAACTCGGGAGGAGTTGAAAGGCGTGAAGGCGCGTGGGAGGGCAGGGGGCGCGCACCGCCGCCCCAGAAGAGCCTCTTGGCGGACGTGTTGGGGAGGTGGCCCTGAGGTCTGCTCTCCCACCCCACCCTCGGGACCCAAGGAGACCGTTGGTGCCCTCCCCCACAGACACAAACACACACCCCCTCTGAGCAGCGGCCGCGCGGGCGGTGGAGTGGGGGGGGGGGGGAAACGGAGCCTGGGGTCCCTTGTCGCATCCGGGAGGTGATATATGGTTTTTGGGGTCTGGAGCAGCGGCCATGGCGTCTCCTAGAACCCTGAAGACTTCCATTCCCCGGCGACCCCCGCAGCCGAGGAGGCGGCGAAGGAGGTCGAGGGAGGGAGCCGCTCCCTCCCCGACCGCGGGCGATGGAGAAACTCTGCGCCCGGACGCCGGGTGCCGCCGGGTCCGGCTTTGAGTACCCGAGCAAGGTCACGCCGCCGAAGGAGGGGGCGGGGGCTCTCGGGCGCGCCCCCGCCCGCGCAGAGTCGCAGCTCAGGGAGGGGACGTGGGCCGCCCGCCGAGTCACCCGAGCACCCGCCACCCGCGCCCGGTCCCTGGAGGCGGACGTTGCGCGCATTCGGGGATCCCGGAGCGCCCCGCGCCGAGCCCGCCGCCTTCCTCCCCGGCTCGCTCGCTGCTCCTCCGCGCTGCTTTCAGACTTGTTGCGCGTGCATCTGGGGGGCGGGGGACGGCCCGCGAGCCGCGGAGCCCGGGCGGCCGGGGGGCCGAGCCCGAGGCCGGCGGGAATGCGCCCCGGCGGCGCGCGGCTCCGCGGGCGGGCACGGCGCTGGGGGCTCGAGCGGGGCGTTCTCTGCCTCGCACCCCGGAGAAGGGCGCTTGTCCCCGCCGCGCTCCCGCGCGGGGGCGGACACCGGGCGGTTCGCTGCCCTCGGCCTCACGCCGCACTCCGCCGACCCCGGGCGGGGAGCGGACACGGCTAAGTTGCCGAGCCCTCCAGGTCCCTTCCCCTGTCCGCGGGCCCCGGCCCGCCGCGGGCCTCGGCGGCCGCGTCCCTGCAATGGGAGCACGGATTGCACGGATTGTGCTCTCGGAGCCCTTCCAGCCGGGGCCCCTGGTGCTCGTCCCGCGATCCAACGCGCTGGGCCCGCAGCGTGCTGGGGCTGCGCCGTCCGGGCCGTCCGGGTCCCGAGGCAGCGGGGCGCCTGCGGACACTCGGCTGCGAGGCCTCGCCGGCAGGCGGCCCCGGCAGGCCCCGGGCGAGCGGCCGCGCGCGGGCCGACTCGCGCGGCGCCTTCGTCCCCCGGCCGGCCCCGCCTCCCGGAGCGGGTCCGGGGACCCGAGCCCGCCCCCTGGGGACAAACTCGCGGCCGGGGCCCGGGCGGCCGGCGCGGGGCTGCGGAGGCGGTGGCAGAGGGCGGCGCGCTGCCCCGGACGGCCGGGAGAGGGCGCCCGCGCCCGCCCGCCGGCCTGCCCGCCCCTTCCGTCTCCTCCGCGCCCGCCCGCGCCCGCCCCATCCTGGGCAGCCCCCGGCCGCCCCGCCCTCCCGCCGGGCGCCCCGCCGCCCGCCCGCCCGCCCGCGGGGGCCGCTCGCTGGCGTCTCGGGCCGGCCCCGTCACCTGGCTCTTCCCGGCTCGCCCGGCCCCCGTGCCCCGGCGCACGGTGCGCGGCCACGGGCGAGCGTGTTTGTGTCCATGTGCGCCGTGCACGCTGCCCGCATGTGTGTGCAGGCATGCAAACTGTCACATCTGTGTGCGTGGCGCGGTGCGGGTCTGCCGTGAATGTGAGCCCGGATGGCTGTGTTGAAGTGAGCCGCGTTTTACCCTTGGGCGGGCCCCGGGTCGGCTCCGTGCGCAAGAGCTGGGCCCGAGACTAAAGCTCTGTCGTGAAGACCCCGCACCTGGAGGGGTTCGGTAACCCCATTTGTGCCGGCGAACCCACACTCTCCCATTGTCCTCTGGAACCCTCCCACCTCCGGCCTCCCTGGCTGCAGCTGCGCCATAGGGCAGAGCCGTGGTTGCTGGGTAAACACGCATGGCCCGGGGGCCCTCGTGCACACATACACTAAACGTGTGGGTGCCCACGTGTGTACCCTTGCACTGGGGGTGCAGTGAGGGCCGTGAGGAGGGCATGGTCCCCCCCCTCCGCAGGATGAGGGCTGACGGGAATCTGGGAGTGAAAAGGCTCTGACAAGCTCTGTGAATCAGCTCTAGACGGTGGAGGATAAGGAGAAGCCTGCAGGCGTCCAGATGTGGGGCTCCCACGGAGGCTGCTGCAAGGAAGCGACGGGCTAATGGGGACCCACAGAAGGGGTGGGTGGGTGGTGGTGAAGGGGAGGGAACAGCCACGCAAAGGCCCTGTGGCAGGCGACAGGACAGCTGCGAGGAACGGACGGGACTTGGAAAGGAGGGTGAATGGCAGGACGGGGGCTGCAGGGGGAGGCGGGCCAGACCTGAGCCCTGGAGGCCTTGGGCCGTGTCCCGGAAGCTGGGGGAGTACCGAGGGGATCTTAAATAGGGGTGGTGACTTGGCCCGACCAACGGCGGGGGGCCCCTGCGGGCAGCGGGGTTACAGGAGGCAGAACACGCCTAGTCACGCCAGGTGCCCACACCTGCACTGCAGACCACAGCCATCGTGACAAAATGCCCACCTCCCTGACCCACCCGAGACCCCCCACGTCATCGTCACGGTGCACGGATCCCATAAAGAAAAGCGCACAGGACGCCCTGGACTCTGGGCCCCACTGTGTTGCTCGACTGTGGGGAAAAGGTTTCAGTCGCACAGTCGCCGGGGATGGAGCCTGAGTCCCTCCCCACAGGGGACAGGTCTTGGCAAGGAGCCCCTACGACCCGCAGAGGGAGCTGAATGCAGACCCCTCGGCTCGGCTCGGGTCTTCTGACACCAGGTGCTAAGGAGCTTCCCTGCCTCGGTGTTCTCAGCTGGGGGGGGCGGGGGGACAGAGCCCTGCTCGAAGGGTGAGGCAAAGACGAGCTCAGGGACAAAGTGTGCTACGGGGGCGCATCTGTCCCGCTCCGGCCCCACCTCCCCTGTCCCCCTTCTCCGTAGGGACCCTTGCCTCGTAATTAAAGAAGCACCAAGGGCTAGGGAGCAAATAGGAGTCTCCGTCTTGCCCCCAAACGCAGGTCCTCTGCCCCGAGTGACCCCGTTAGTGACTCCCTGTTGTCTTTCCAGAATGCTCTGTGCTTCGGCAGGACAACTGCCTATGTCTTGCATGGGCAAGTGGAAGTGTTCAGTGTACATCATGGGCACCCGGCTCACCCGCCATGCCCCGGCACCCCGCCCCCTACGCCCCCACACCCCCACTCCCAGTTATCACCTTTGGCACCTCCATTATCTTTGTGCTCGTCCTGCCACCTGTCTTCCAGCCCGCCAATCTCTGTGGCCCAGCAACCGCTAGAAGCCAGGAGAGGCTCCAAGGCAGGCACTGGAGTTGAGCCCCAGCCCAGGCAGTTTTGGGGGGCTGGCTGCCGATTTTGGGGTGCTGTCTCAGGGCTGAAGGTCTTTGAGGCGGAGACGCCGAGGGCTGGTGGGCAGGGCCACCCAGGGATGGCCTGGTCTCATCACTGACCTCCACCCAGATGGGGGGGGGGTGTGGAGAGAGCACCAGGCCCCACCCTCTGAAGCCTGTGCCTCCGTCCACCCCCACCCCCACCCCCCTTTAAGGCTTGAGCCTGCAAGGGAGTTGATGGCCCCAACCTCCCTCCCGCGTGGCAAGGTGACTTTGGAGCAGCCGCTTCTCTGAGACTTGGTGACTCAGGGCTGGGAGCCTCGCCGCCCTGTGCCCCAGAGAGCCTAGAACTGCAGAAGGCAGGGCAGCCTCGGGGCTGTCGAGGGCAGGACTTGGTACGGACCTGATCCGGCTGGGGGGTGACATCTGGTGCCCTGGGAAAGGCATGTGACCATGGCTGCAAGACCTGAATGGAAAGGAGAGGGAATCAGCAGGCGGGAGAGCGCGTCTTCTGCCACCCCTGCCCCTGCTCCCAGCTGGACCCGCCCCTGGTCCCCACCTCGCACGTGGCGCCTCCAGAAGCCCTTTATGGACAGCAGCACGTCCACTCGCACACCCACGCCTGCACACGCACACGCACCTGCACGCGGTCCACTCACGCCACACGCACACGCTCCCTCACCCGCACAAAGCCCCCCCCACTTGTCCTCGGACATGCACTCCCTCCTACACCGTGTGCACATGTAGGTACACTCCCACCCTGCACCCACACCCGCTCCTCAGCACCCGGCCTGTCCATCCGTGGGCCCCACCGTCCTGCTTGGGCAGGGGTGGGGGGGGCACCGCGTCTGCTTGCTCCCGTCTCCCTCCAGAGCTGGGGGACCGTGGACAGAGGTGGTGACCTTGAGCCCCGGCCCCACCCTCGCTGGCCGCCCTTCTCCTCAGCTGCCCCCCACAGAGGGGAGAGGTCACCCCGTGGGTGTCGGGGGAGGCCCCGGGTGCAGCCTCCAGCTGGGGGAGCCTTTGCTCCTCTGAGCAGTGGGACGGGACGGTCAGCCTTGCCGCCCCAGCTGTGCTGTTGGAGCAGGTACAGGGGACTTTGGGAGCCGGAGGACCTCGATTCCACGAAGCAGGTGCAGGCTAAGTGCCGGTCGCTGCTCGCCCCCCACCCCCCCTCGCAAGCGGTCAGGAACTCTGCTGACGCCACCCAGTCGGGCCGCCCGCGATGCCCTGGCGCCTCAGCACAGAGCAGCCCCAGGGCCTAGGTGTGCCCCCGGGCCCCTTCCTGACCCCCTCTTCCGACCTTCCTGCTGTCCCCTTGCCCTCTCCCATGCGACCTTGGGCAGGTGACCTCGGACGAGCCCCTCCCTCTGGAGACCCGGGGAGCACAGATCCCGGTGTGGGGTGTGGATCGGGGCATCACTCACAGGCCCGCAGCCGGGGGGGCCAGGGCAGCCTCGGGGCTCAGCGGCTCCCCCCGGGGCGCCAAGCCGGCCGACCCTGAGAGGAGAGCACAGTCAGCCACCCCCTCCTCGTGAGAGTCCCCCACCCCCACCCTGGGACCTATGCCGTCGCGTCCCCGCTTAGGACTGTCTCCGGGAGAAGCTGGCTGTGTGCACGCACATGCTACTGCACGCTTGCGCCTGCGTGCCTGGGTGCGTGCGCCTGCGTGCCTGGGTGCGTGCGCCTGCGTGCCTGGGTGCGTGCGCCTGCGTGCCTGGGTGCGTGCGCGCTTGGGGTGCAGGACACGCCCACTCTGGGGAGGGCCCGGCAGGCGGCAGGCGCAGGTGAGGCCCTCGAAGGCAGGCCGCTTCGGTGTCCTGGAGGACGAGTGCTCCCCAGGCCGGGCCAGGCCAGGAACTGGGGCGGAGCTCCTGGCGCCCGGCGCGGCTTCGAGGCCTGCAAAGGGTTTGGGGTGATGGGATTCTGGGCAAGAGGAGGCGTGACAAGGCCCGTCAGGGAGCTGGCCCCCAGCTCCAGGCCCCAGCTCCTGAGCTACCCTTGGTGCGGGTAGTCCGTCAGCCTCCCTTGTGAAATGCGGGTGAAGACCGCCTCGCCCTCGTGGGGCTGCGGGGCGGGGGGGCTGCGGCCGAGCCACACAGGGTTCCCCCCTCCCAGCCCCCAGCAGCGGCCCTTCGGGTGGCGGGGGGCCTTTCTTCTCTTGGGCAGTTCTGCCTGTCTTCCAGCCAGACTCCCCACCATGGCTCCCAGGCAGGGGCGCAAGGGAAGGGGGCTTCCCGAGGGGCCGGGACGGCAGGCGTGGTGATGCGGTGGGCCTCTCGGGGCCTGGCCCCCTCCCCCCCCCGCGGCCCTGTGGTGGCGCCTCCCTGCTCTGCCCCTACCTCTCTGCTGAGTGCGGTGTGACCTGGGGGCTCCTCGGGGCAGGCGTGGGACTCCCCGCAGGTGAGCGGAGGGGTTCAGGGGAGCCCGGTCCGCACAGGCTGGGAGCACGAACACACGGTGACTGTGGGGTGGGGAGCCACGTTCTCACGCCCCACCTGCGTCTGTGCTCACGGACAGAGGCCCCTCGTCCTGGGTTGTCATGGATCTACGCCCGCCCCCCCACTCCCAGAGCCCACGCGGCCCCCTGGGGCCCAGGCTGCCACTGCCCGGGAGGGATCCGTAGGGGTCCCTGGGCTCCCTGGGCAGGGAGGGCAGGCTGCGTGGGCAGGGGCCGTCGCGCGTCCCCGGACGGCCTCATCTGCTTGCTCTCCCGGCCCCTGCCCGCCAGCCAGCCCCTGGGCTGTCCTCGGTGCTGAGGGCGCCCACCCCACCCCTCCCCCAGCGCAGCCTTTTCCCAGGACACACAGGCAGGCACTGTTCAGGGGGCCGGGCAGGACAACAGAGTGCCTTTTGTGGCTGGCATCTGGGGATGCCATTGGCGGCCTGGGGTGGGTGGGGAGGGGATGTGGAGGCAGGGCCCGGGGTGGGTCTGCGTGTGTGCACCGGGCCTTGCGGGGGAGGGCGCTGAGCCTGGGGAGGAGGGTCGGACAGACTGGAGTGGGGCTGGAGAATCACAGCGCCTGAGGGAGCGGGGAAACCAAGGCACCCAGGGCTTCTGATGTCGGGGCGGGGGCACCGCTGGCCTGCACGTGCAGGGAGACAGCTGGGACGGTGTGGCAGGTGGGCGCAGGATCCTCGGCTGACGGTGACCCTGTGAGCCTCACGGGGGGCTTGGTTCTGCTCCTACCTCACGACGGGGCCGTGATATCCAACAAGGGGTTCCCGTGGAGCTTAGGCCGGTCCCAGCCTGTGGTCGGGACTCAGGAACTGGCGGTGACTCTTAGGGGTCCTCCTCGGCTGACCCCCAGCTTCCCGTCCCCGCCCGGCTCGCTCTCAGTCCCTCACCCGCACGGTCACCCACCTCCCGTCCCAGCAGCCTCCACCCTGCGACCCTGCTCAGACACCCACAGGGCTCCCTGGCCCCCATCCCGACGGGCCTCTGGGAGGCCTTGCGACGACGGGCCGGGGCTGAGGCGGGCCTCAGGGTGGGGGCCGGACACCGGGAGGAACTTTCTGGCAGCGAGGGCAGTTTGGTTAGTTTTCCCCACGCAGGAACCAGGGAGGCTTGGGCGTGAGTCGTCGCTGTCCCTGGGAGCCCGAGGGGGGCAGTGGGCAACAAAAGCCTCAGTGACCCAGGCCGGGATCGGAGGACAAGTGGCCTGTGTCTGGGGAGGAGACAGTGCCCTGGGAGAGACTGTGAGCGTTCACGGAGAGCCCATCTCTGTGGCCACACGAGAGCCCATCGCTGGGGACGGCCAGAGACCCCCAGCGCCTCGCTTTTGGCCAGCGGAGGCCCGGGTGCCAGGTGAGGCTCGGGTGGGGGCCTGAGCCAGCCCAGGGACACACAGTGGAGGTGCTGCCAGAGACACGGGCCGTCCACCCCGCCCGGCCCTCCTTCTCAGGGGCCCCTGGGCCCCCCCGGGGCTCTGGCCCGGCCACGGGGTGCTGCCTAAACGGTCCCCTCCGGGCAAGCCCTCCCGTCCCAGCTCTGGTGTCCACCCCACGGCCCCTCACGTCCCAGTGAGCACACACTGAGCCCGGCTCTCTTCTTGCCGTGTGTCCTTGTGCAAGCATGCTACACGTGTGCGTGCATGCAGACACGTGCACACATCCAGAGACACGCGTGCACACGGTCACACGTGTGCTCACGAATACGGGGAAACATCTGCGCCCAGGTGCACGTGTAGCCACGCATATTCACACACGCACACGTGTGTGCACGCATCCGCCCCTCATCTCAGTGAGGGCCCCCACCGCCCATCGCTCACTTGCCCAACCTGGAAGCCTGGTCGTCTCTGAGACCCTGGCTTCCCCCCCCCCCCCCCGCCGCCCCACACCCACCCAGATCCCACAGAGGCCACATCCTCGGCTCTCCCTGCCTGCACCCGCCCGCAGCGGTCAGAGGGACCCTGGAATGAAGTCAGATCAGGCCCTGCCCCCACTCGTCCCAGGACCCCTCCCAGACGCTGTCCCCTCCCTCCAGGACCCCACCCCGAGTGCCAGGTTCCCGCCCCCCGCCGTATGCCCCCACCCTGTCTCAGCACCAACTGCCCCGGCCTGGGAGGGACTTGACCTGTCCTCCACCGTGGCTGTGTGACCTGGGGCCTGACACCAGCGTGCCCCGAGCCTGCCCGGCGCTCTGCCTGCCCGGGCCTGCCTTGGTGCAAGGAGCCTCGGAGGGGAGGGGCCCCTGAGCCATTTTTCCGAGGCCCCGTTGGGGGTCAGGTGGGTAGTTAATGAGGATGAAGGAGGCTCGTCTGGCCAGAAAGGCCTTGTGAGCCGCTTGGGGATGGGGCGTGGAGAGGCGGGGGGACAGCGTGCACTGGCAGGTGCAGGGGCCATCCACAGTGGCAGCCCGGGCCTCCTGCCCAGCTCTGCCCTGCGACCCAGCCGGGAGAAGCGAGGCCAGGCTGGTGTCCTCAGAGCCGGCACAGCCCTCTGGCTGGCAGAGCCTTTCCCGACGCCCAAGGTGTGGATGGAGCAGTTCGAGTCAGAGATGTTCTAGAGGACGCCTACTGCTTCCCACCTGGCCCTGGCTCCCTGACGGCCCTTGGGGTCCCCCCTTTGGAGCCCCAGAGGTCCATAGGAGCCCTGTTTGAGAACCCCATGGGTGAACACTCACAGGCCATCTTCCAGCCCTGGTAGTCTGTTGAAGGCCCGCTTCGGGGCCTCGGTCTCGGGGCGCCGCCGCCTGGAAGGGCCCTGAGCTCTGCCCTGACCTGCCCTTACCGCACACTCACCCCTGCACTTGCCACCTCAGTGTCCAGGCCGGAAGTGTCCCCTCCACATCCCATACCCCAGCTGGCCACTGGGGCCTCCCTGTCCTATCTCCTGAGCATCTTCCCCCTCCCTCCCCACGACCACCCCCTGCCCCACCGTGCCTCCCTTGCCTCCCCCCGAGGCCCACTCCCCCCACCGTGGGCCGCCCGGGCTGCCCTCGTGAGGGACCCTTCTGATTGGAGCGCTGTCCTGCTTCTAACCCCGCTGCCACCTCTGTCCTGCCGCGCGGGACGCTGCAGGGGGGCTTCCGCCCCCCGCAGGTGCTCCGGTTGTGGAGTGAGCCAGTGACCAGGAGGGCTGGCCGGGAGACATGCCAGGAGGACCTCAGCGTGGCCTGGGACGGGAGCAGGCTTAGGTCCGGTCCTGCCCGCCCCAGGGCAGTGCTGGGCGGTGCAGAGGGCACCAGCTCTGACTGGCAGACTTGGGTTTGGATCCTGGCTCTGGCGTTCAGCACCTACCAGCCCCCACCAAGACACGGCTCCTCTGTGGTCCCAAATATGCCATCTGCAAAATGGAGCCCTAACAGGTGCCCCTGGGGTTGCTGCTGTACAGATGCGACGGCCTGGCACAGGACGGGGCTCACCAGAATGCCGAGTCCTCCTGGAGGCGCGGAAGGCGGGGGCCGTGCTCTCACCCGCAGCCCCATGGCTGACCGTTTTCCCGAGGGGCTGGCTGAGGCCCTGGAGAACTCGTGCCCGGCACAGGCCCTCAGTGGTTGGTGCTTGTGTACGTCACCTCCTGTACCTGCTCCTGGCCCCCCAGGTCCCCCAGAACCAGCCCCTCTTCCGAGCGTCCCCCCTTCCCTCTCCACCACCGTCCCCTGCACCAGCCTGCCTCCCTTACCTCCCCCCGAGGCCCCGAGGGAGTGTCCGGGCCGGAGAGGGGATGGACACAGGTGACGTGGGCCCTCACGTGGGTCATTTCAGACCACACAGGCCCCCTGGGGGTAGTGATGGGGCACAGCAAGGTGAGCATTAAGCTGGGGTCAGTGCCGACATTGTTCTGGGACTGGGGCTAAGTCCCCTGGACCCTCTGGGCGTTAGGGAGAGTCTGTCCCAAGGCCGGGGACTGGCTTCCACATTAGGTCCCAGCCCGGGACTTGGGTGGGGGGGGTGCAAGTGGGGCTCAGATGAGGTTTTGGAACACATGGCCACCCCTCTGCAACAAGATGGCGGGGACCTCCCAAGTCTGGGATTGGCTGTAGGACCCTGCCATGGCCTGTCCGTCCCCGTAATGTGGGGGCAGGTGGCCAGGGCAAGCGGGCTCTGCTATGCCCACATCCAGGGCTGGCCCCAGGTGGTCTAGACGTGGGACGAGGGTCTTCCCAGAGGTAAGGGCTAAGTTCAGCGTCTGCTTAGCCCTGCCCACAGGTGCCAGGATGAGAAGTTTGGGAATTCCCTCCTCAGGGCACCTGAATGTCTGCCACTAAAGAGCCCTGGGGGGCCGGGTTTGGCCCAGCTGCCCCTGGTGACCCAGAACCTCACTCTCGCCTCCTCTCCCCTCCTCCTCCTTGCCTCCTGCCCCAAACATGGGTAAACCCCCAGGTCTAGATCTTACTCTCTTGCTGAGACAGTGAGGCTTCTCCCCCATTATACAGATGAGGAAACTGAGGCTAGGGGGTGAGGACTGCCCGAGGCCACATAGCCACGAAGGGGCTGCCAGTCCTCTCAGGGCCCAAGGCCACCTGTGCCCAGCTCCCCAATCCGCCACCAGCCCACACAGGAAGGACGCTGGGCACCAGGAAGTGGCGAGTCCCTGGGGGCAGGCGGCCATCATGTGCAAGGTCTGCATAGTGGAGGCCACGGGCACCAGGAGGCCCAGCAGCCAGGGGTGGGGGGGTTGGGGGGTGCTGCTGTCTTCCTCACCCACCGGCTCAGCGGCTGCATGGGGCCGGCACCTGGCCCAGCTAGGAGCCGGGGGATGGTTGGGGAAACTGAGGCCCGGAAGCAGAAGGAAGCCACCGGGGTCCACATGGCAGGTCCAGCAGGGACACCGTCCTTTTCTGAGCCCTGGGTGGCTCTGCTGTGTCCCTGCTCCAATGGGCTGGCAGCTGCATCCCCTTCCCCCAGAAGTGAGGGGGCGACACATAGCCGGCACCTTCTCTCCCAGAGCAGGGGAGGGGACCCAGCGGCACAAGGCTGGGGCCGCGAAGGGGTTCAGGTGTGGGTTTTCCCGCCTCTCACTGTGACCTCCTGCAAGCCACTTACCCTCTTACCCTCTCAGCCCCGGTGTCCTCGTCGTGAAGTGGAGGGGTGGGTCACAAAGAAGGGGTGAGGGAAGGGGTTAGTGTAGGCCGAGGCCTGGATGTGTGCGGTTCTGGGTGACTCCATGCCCAGCACTGCCTTCCTAGAGCCACGGGCCCAGGGGCCAGTGGGTCCCAGAGGGGGAGGAAGACTGCCTGAGAGGCGGCAGTGACCCCCATCACACTGTCACAGGGTCTGCGCTCCCACTGCCGGGGGATGGCCGGAATGACCTCTCCCCTTCCCCTTCTGTGAGGATTGCACTCTCCTCCCTGACGGGCAGGGACTGGGGAGGAGGAAGGGCACAGAGAGAGGAGACCGATGAGGGAGACGGCCAGGAGAGAGCGCCCAGCCCCCCACCACAAGGCCAGGGAGACACACAGAGGCCCACGGGCCGAGTGGCCACCGTGGCCATGGTGGCGTGAGCAAGCAGGCAGCCCCGGGACCCGCAGGGGCCACGCGTGGCCAGTCTGAGCCGGGCGGGCCCGGCCCAGGCCTCCGGGGCCCCGGGCCCCGGCCGGGGGCTGCCCACCGCTCCCTGCTCAGGCCCAGCTGGAGGAGGAGGCCACCGTCCCCGTGCAGGTGGACACGTTGGCGGGTTGCAGGCACGGCCCCCCAGTGCCCAGAGTCCCAGCCTCCCCGGGGCAGGGGGCGGGGGGTGGGGCGTGGCCTCACACCGTCCCTCTTCTCCTCTTCTTCCAGCTGCTGCTGAGGGCCACAGGCCAGCGTCGGGGCCCTGAACCTTAGGTCGTCCGGAGCCTTCTCCCGCCCCCGCTCGGAGCCCCCGCCCCCGGCTCCCGCCAGCCCAGCCCCGCCGTCGCCGGACCCTGGCATGTCAAGGCCTGGCCTGCGCCTGCCTGCCCAGCCCGCGGAACCCCGGCGGCCCCGCGAGCTAGGATGAGGGGCCAGGCCGCCGCCCCGGGGCCCCTCCGGACCCTCTGCCCATCGCTGCTGCTGCTGCTGCTGCTGCTGCTGGGGCGCTGGGCGCGGGCGGCCGCGGGGGCGGACGCGGGGCCCGGGGCCGAGCCGTGCGCCACGCTGGTGCAGGGCAAGTTCTTCGGGTACTTCCAGGCGGCCGCCGTGTTCCCGGCCAACGCCTCGCGCTGCTCCTGGACCCTGCGCAACCCGGACCCGCGGCGCTACACGCTCTACATGAAGGTGGCCAAGGCGCCCGCGCCCTGCGGCGGCCCCGGCCGCGTCCGCACCTACCAGTTCGACTCCTTCTTGGAGTCCACCCGCACCTACCTGGGCGTGGAGAGCTTCGACGAGGTGCTGCAGCTCTGCGACCCCTCGGCGCCCCTGGCCTTCCTGCAGGCCAGCAAGCAGTTCCTGCAGATGCTGCGCCAGCAGCCGCCCCGCGAGCGGGGCCCCGGGCTGCCGGCCGCGCCCCAGAGCCCCGGCGACGACTTCTCCGTGGAGTACCTGGTCGTGGGCAACCGCAGCCCCAGCCGGGCCGCCTGCCAGATGCTGTGCCGCTGGCTGGACGCCTGTCTGGCCGGCAGCCGCAGCTCCCACCCCTGCGGCATCATGCAGACCCCCTGCGCCTGCCTGGGCGGCGACACCGGCGACCCTGCCTCTGGCTCCCTGACCCCCCGAGGGGACGTCTGCCTGAGGGACGGCGTGGCCGGCGGCCCCGAGAACTGCCTCACCAGCCTGACCCAGGATCGGGGCGGGGACGGCGTGCCAGGTGAGTGGCCGGGTGGGAGAGGGCTGGCTGTCTGGGCACAGGGCGGTGGGAGAGGGTCCTCTCTGCGGGGGGGCTGCCCCGGCCACCTGCCCCTGGGCAGCGCCCTCCCCCCGGGGAAGCCAAGCGCTGAGGGCAGGCGACCTGAGGTGTTCGCCACCGGCCCCGGAGGTGCGTGCTGAGCGTCGGTGAAGGACCAAACCGAACCGCGGACGAAGGAGCTTTAACTCCTGGCTGGGGGAGGGGCCTCCCGTTGTGGCAGGCAGACGACGCTATGGGGCCAGTAGGCCCGTGGCCGGGGTCTGCGGGGGCCCCTCGGGCTGCGGGCCGCGTGGAGAAGTGGGCCGGGCGGGCCCTTTGGAGTTGCGGCCAGGGGACGAGGTTTGGGGATCGCGTGCGTTTCGGCGGCACAGATCATTCACCCAGCAGCTGGTTACCGCGCTCGCAAGGTGTCCAGGCGCCAGGGACACGCCGTGACAAAAAACAACCACAAAGACCCGCTGTTGTGAGGCTGCGGCGGGGGGGAGGGGAAGGTGCCAGGCAGCAACAGGGGAGGGCGTCTTGGGAAACGGCGCAGGGGAAGGGTCCCCGGCGGGGTGGGGCCTCTGTTTCGCCTGGAGGTCAGGGTCACCTGCACCAGGGGACCGTGTTCAAGATTCTGGGAGGGGTGCACGTGAGCGCCGTGGGGGTGGGAAGGGCAGTGAAGGCCCAGGACGGGCAGGGCAGAGGCCGGAAGTGGATGGTGTCGGGGTGCCCGGCACAGCTGTCGGGGCGTCCTGTGTGACCGTCGGCCCTCGGAGAGATGGGGCCCGAGCGGAGGACGTGGCGAGGGGGACGGAGGTGGGTGGGGCTCGGTGGGCAGCAGGCAGGAGGTCAGTCCTGTGTGCGCTTGGTGGTCGAGAACCCCTGGCGGGCTGCCCGGGGTTTCCTGGGCGCCCCTGGGAGGCTGGAGCGGCAGGGGGCAGCCCGCCTCAGACCTCGGGGCTGCCAGCAGAATACAGGGGCTGGGCATCCAGGGGCCAGGCCTGGCTGGGTGTTCCACGCTGGGTGGGTCACTGCGGGGCCGGGTGACGTTGTCCAGGGCCCTTAGCCAATGAGGTCAACGCCCTACTAGCAACAGAGTCTTTAAAGGCAGAAAAGAAGCCCCAAGGAGTTACAGGGGAAGCCGTGGTCCCGGCTGTAGATTCCAGAAACCTCCGTGAAGCCGTGAGCATTAACTGGAGAGGAGCAGGGGAAGGGGGGCAGGCCAGCGCCTCTCCAGTGGCCTCAGGAGGAGGCAGGCACAGCCCCCGGGGGGAAGGGGCAGACGGGGTGTTCAGGAATCCAGCAGAAAGCCGTAGGGTAGGAGTCTGGAAGGGCTGATCCGTGGGCTGGGCAAATGTAGGTCACTGTGACCTTGGCTTGGGCAGCTTCTGAGGCGTGGCAGGATGGGAGTGGTCCTCAGGGGACCCGGAGGAACAGAGCGGCCGGGCAGCGGCTGGTTTGGGAAGTGGGAGGACCAGCGAGGGCCGGGTCACCCCCCGCGGCCATTTCCCCCCCTGAAGGACTGCCGTGCCACATGGGGTATGACGGCCCCAGGGCCCGGCACCTGTGCGAAAGAGCTGGTCTCTGTTAGCGTCGAGGGGCTTGAGGCAGAAGAGTGACACAGGCTGATGGTCCTAGGCTGTAAACGCAGAAGAGCGTCGGAACTGGGCAGGGGGAGCCGGGGACGGGGAGGCAGCCGGGCCGGCACCCAGGAGGGAGCTGACACTGGCCTGGGGGGGGCAGGGCAGCAGCAGGGTGGGAGGATGCCGGTCTGGGGGGGGGGGGAGGAGCAGGATTTGGGGAAGGAGGTGGCTAGACACCCCACCCCCACCCCCCAGATTCCCAGCTAGGAATGAGGACATCAGCCGGGTTGGGGAAGCACTGGGTGGAGACACAGTGGGGAGGAAGATCCAGAGGTCAGAGGGGACTTCAGGGTGGGATGCCCGGGGGTCTCCCAGGTGGGGCTGCATCTGAGTGGGGCACTCTGGGGCCTGGAGCACAGGGCCGGGTCAGCCTGACCCGAGCACGCTGTGAGTCCTGGGCCAATCCCAGCAGCTGTCAGCCCCTCAGGCCCCTTGTCTTTAAAACGGAAACAGCAAAACTAATCTTTCCCGGACGGCACGAAGGATGACACCTAGGAGGAAGTGCGTCTAAGCCAAAACGATGGCAGCGATGCGGCCGAGGCCTCGGGTTCATCACTAGGTGGGAGACAGAGGGCTCGGGGGCAAAGAGGCAGACAGGAGGAGGAGGGCGCTTGGGGCGGGGGGCTTGCCCACAGATTCCGGGAAAGGGAACGTTGGGAGGTGGTGCTCAGAGGACGGTAGGAAGGTGGGGGTGCACGCGCGTGTTTTGAGCCGGGCTCTGCGCAGGGCTGATTTCAGCGCTTTTGACAAAGCTCAGCGCGGGGGGCTGCGTGGCAGGGGATGGCGGTCTTGTGGGAAGGCGATGTGGACTGGGTGTGGGCTGGGACTGCCCGCCACGTGGACGGGGCGGCGGGGGGCTCCTCTGCACTGGGCAAGGTGGGCCAGACGGTGGTCACCCAGGCCCAGAGATAGCTCGGACCCCAGTGCCTGTCCCCGGATCCAGAGGGCCCTGATACTTCTGGGACCTTGGGGGTAAAAATCATCTTAGTGGTAACAGCAGCCACGTCTTGAGGGTTTCCTCTGTGCCGGAAGCATCCACATATTAACGAGGTTACTCCCTCTAGCAGCCGGTCAGATAGGCCCACCGAAGCACCCTCCTGCCCCAGGGCCTTTGCACTGGCCGTCCCCTCTGCCTGGAACACTCTTCCCCAGATCCCCTCGGGGCTCCCTCCCTCAAGTCCTTGCTCAGACATCACCTTCTCAACAAACCCTGACCGTGCTGTGTAAAGTGGCAGCAGCCAGAGCCCCCCTTTCCGCCCCCAGACACTGTGTCTCTTTCTCTGTCCACAGCGCACTGAGAATTGCCTCTGTTTGTTAGGTCCGCGCCCCCTTCTCTGTCCCTGCCGGGTTGTAAGCACCACAGGGCAGGGTGTGTGCCGTGGTCATCCACGTAACCCCCGGCACGCGGAACAGCACCGGGCCCGCAGCAGGCACCTGATGAGCGCTGGTGAATTGGAATAAGGCACAGAGATGTTGAGGCAGCAGCCAGGGTCACACAGCTTGTAAGGGGTAGGCTGACGTCAGAGCCGGCTTATGGCTTCCTGGTGGTCCGCCCGGGGGCTTCGCCCACAATAATCTCTTCTGGGAGGGCCGCGTGCGCACGTGTGGGGGCGCTTGGACCAGGAGGTACAGTGATCACTCAAGGCCTGCAGCCGAGCTGGGCAGGTGCCAGACCCCAGATCTCGTCTGCTGAGCCTGGTGCCCAGGGAGCTTCGCCCCCTCACGCTGGCCAGGGGAGGCTGGGACAGGCACGTCCTCTCCATCTGCACCCCAAGAAGGCGGTGCACGGCTGAGCTGCGAGCGAGCAGGCGGCCTGGCCAGCCCGTGGCCCATTTTCAGCCCTCCCCCAGCCTGGCCTGTCCAAACGCCACATGGCCACGTCACGCCTCCGACCCAGTGAGCGTTCCTCAGGCCAGAGCAACTGTCCCCTCTCCTCCCTGCTGCCGGCCGGCTGCCCGCCTGGCCACCGCTTGCCGGGGTCTCTCAGGCAGGGCCGGCTCCCGTGTCCCGTGTCCCCGTCTCTTTCCCACAGTCTCTCTGTGCGCTTTTCCACCTCTGGTGAGATGGGGCCGTTTCTCTCAAGGGCTGTTTTAAATATTCATGTTTTAATTAAAGAATTTTATTGCAGAAGCGACATGTAAGATAATGAAAGGGCAGCATCCTGGGGGCTGGGAGCAAGCGTGTGTGTGTGTGTCCGTGTCCCTGTGTGTGTCCCTGTGTGCGCGTGTGCGTGCGCCCCGCCTCCGTGTGCCCGCGTAGGCCGGGGCTGCCGGCTGGAACGGGAGTGGGGTCCAGGCGCACAGGTCGGGGCCGTGTGCGGGCGCCGGAAGACTGAGGCGCTGGGCAGAGGAGCCAGACCCGCCCAAGGCCACGCGGCCCTGCCTCCAGGCCTGTCACGCTCAGCTGGGGTGGCCCCTGCCGTGGCACACATGACCCCTGCAGGGCGCGGGAGTCGTCCCAACCCTAAGTTCGGTCCGCCCCAACTTCCCTTGGGAAGAAGTGTCTGGAGCCCCTCTCTGGGGTCCACAGGCTACAGAAGGAGGCTGGGTGTGGGATTCGGGTGCAAGAAAGGGGTCCCCAGATGTCTTTGGAGGTTGGGGGGGTGGCAGGGACAGTGCACAAGGGCCAGTTGATAAAACTCTGGGAAAACAAGGCTTCAGGCCCCGTCGTAGACAATGCCCATTCCAGATGGAACAGCAGGACGAGCCCCCCTGAGGCCAGAGCCCCCCCCCCCCCACCACGCTCCCCCGGCCCAGGATGCCAGGGATGCCTAGCGGTACGGCCCTGCTTGGGTCCCATGTCCCGGAAAGATGGCGAGACGGGGGTCCGTCGGACTCGGGAGTGTGTCCAGGCCACGCAGCGCCAAAGGGCAGAGCTGGGGCTCGGCCACCAGGCTTTTCACAGGACACCCTTCCCGGGACAGGGGACGCCTGCCTGACCGCGAGAGAGAAGCAACGAGAAAGCATATAACCCTGCAGCTGCGGCCAAGCCGGCCACCTAGGCAAGCCTCGGCTTCCCTTCTGTGATCCGGGTTGAGACGAACCGGGTCTGTGCGAGGCTAAAGGAGGTGGTGCCTCTAGCGCACGTGCTTGGAGGAGCCCTCCTGTCCTTACCCGGGGAGTGGCCCGTGGGCACGGCTCTCAGCCCCGTCCTGAGGCCTGATGGCACCTGCCGCAGTGCGGTGGGCTGCTGGCCCCTCGGGCCTTCGCAGGGGGAGCTGTGGGCCCCACTGGAGGATCAGTTCAGTGTCGGGCCGTGTGGGGTGAGGGGCCGGTGGACGGGGGTTGGGTTGGGGAGGGGCATCAGAGAGCTGTCTTGTCCCCCGTGGTCCCCATTTGCACATCCACGCGAGGGTCGGACAGGAGGAGCCTGGGTGCCCCTGGATAGGCCCTAACTTGGTGGGGGGGGGGGGGGCAGGGGCCTCCCAGGGAGCTGGACTGGGGAGCCCTGCAGGTGCAACTGGCAGGGGCTGACCCCACGTGCCGGACTGGGGAGCCCTCTGCTGGAGGAGACGGGAAGTACATGGGCCGCCTGCCTGGGGAACCCGGAAGTCGGCGCGGCCCAGCTGGGGGAGCGCCCCCATCCCCAGCCGAGACTGGGGAGACCACAGCCTCCAGGCTGGGGCACCGGGGTGGGAAGGAGGCCGGGAGCCCCCTCGCCGGCCCTCTCTCCTGGGTGGCCAGGCTGCCTGGCGGCCATTAATTGGCCCCATTCATCCTTTAATGAGATGGAAATGAGGCTTTGGGACAGAGGGGCATTGAGTGGGGAAGAATGGGGACTTCTTTCCGCGCCTGGAGGGGCAGCCCACCCCCCCAGCCTTGCCCACTCCTCCGCTGCCCCTGGAAGCCCACTCAGCCCAGGAACGCCGTGGCCACCCAGCGCTGAGGGGCCAGGAGTGCTTGCACGGGGACTCCTGTCACGAACGTGTTCGCTCAACAAACATCGTCAGCCGTATGTGGGGACCCACGTTAAAAATAAAAATGACAACAAAAATAGCGGCTTCCATGTCCTGAGTGTTCATTAGCGGTGAGGGTATGGCCAAGGTTGGGGACCAGTGTGTGACGGGGACCAGGTCTCAAACGTGATGGGGGAGCAGGGATCCTGTGCCCGGGATCACAAGTTAATCTGTCATGAGGATCAAGGCTCAGTGTGTGATCAGGGCCAGGAATCAGTGTGGGACCGGGATCAGAGCTAGACCTGGGGCCAGTCTGTCCTCTGAGCCGGTGGCCCCCCCTCCCCAGCCTCTCCCGGTGCGCCCCCTCCTCCTCACCCCCTCT
>NW_023397593.1:0-24566 GCF_007474595.2 Lynx canadensis | reverse complement strand
CTCTCTCCTCTCTCTGCCTCTCTCTCTCTCTCTCTGCCTCTCTCTCTCTCTCTCTGCCTCTCTCTCTCTCTCTCTGCCTCTCTCTCTCTCTCTGCCTCTCTCTCTCTCTCTGCCTCTCTCTCTCTCTCTGCCTCTCTCTCTCTGCCTCTCTCTCTCTCTCTGAGAGAGAGGCTCCAGGCTCTGAGAGAGGCAGAGAGAGAGGGAGAGAGAGAGAGAGAGGCAGAGTCGCCCAGTCGGTTGAGTGCCCAACTTGGGCTCAGGTCCATGTTCTCGTGGTTCGCGAGTTTGAGCCCCTCATAGGGTTTGCTGTCAGCACAGAGCCTGCTTTAGATAATCTGGCCCCTCACTTTCTGTCCTTCCCCCACTTACACTCTCCCAAAGATAAATATTTTAAATAAATAACCATTTAAAAAATTCTTTAGCACATGTATCAATGTTATTTTGCTTGGATATATATTTCATCGTCTTAGAAACAGACCTGGTCTACCTCAGTGCTGTGTCCCCAGCACCCAAAATTGTATATTTTGAATGCTATCTCTTAGAAAGCAATTGTTCTCTCCTGTTTCTCACCAAATTATATAAAGCTGAGCATGTGGAAACTTCCCAATCACAACACAATTACCTCTGCATTTTTTTTCTATTCCCATAAAACTTAATCACAGCCTAGAGCTCTGGGTGCATTTTCAAATAAAAGATCTAAAGTTCTTCAATTAAACTGTTACTGTACCCACACTTAGCATAGAACCACGACGCCCCAGTGGCTATTCTTCCTTCGGGAAAGAGAAATCCAGCGTGGTACTTCCACTGAAGATGAAATCATCTTAAAAAGAAACTATTTGGGGCGCCTGGATGGCGCAGTCGGTTAAGCGTCCGACTTCAGCCAGGTCACGATCTCGCGGTCCGTGAGTTCGAGCCCCGCGTCGGGCTCTGGGCTGATGGCTCAGAGCCTGGAGCCTGTTTCCGATTCTGTGTCTCCCTCTCTCTCTCTGCCCCTCCCCCGTTCATGCTCTGTCTCTGTCCCAAAAATAAATAAACATTCAAAAAAAAAATAAAAAAAAACACTACTTTATCTTCAAGAGTTTGTAATGATTATTAATGGCTCCAACCTGAACAAAACTGTTACAGAAGAAATATGATAGCTTCTTTTGTGGATATGCGTGAATTGGAAAAATTGTCAATTAAATTGAAATGATATGAAAGGCAGAAAAAGGGAACTTGATTTTCATATTATGACTGAATGTTCAAGGAATAAAAATTTGCAAAGACCAATTGAGTTGTGAGAGGGAGGAAAAAAATAAAATATGATAGTAAGAAAACAATAACTTACCTCTTCATTTTCCTCATTATAAAGCCATTTTTACATTAATTTCCTTCTAGTAGAGTCCTGAAACCCAATTCACGTTTGACAGCAATAGCTCATTATGAGAATTTCCCTACAAACCTGCAGTGTTTTATTCAGAGACCAGAGATAAAGCTTGTGGAGTACAAGTTTGGTGTGTGATAAATATTGAATATTGAATAGTTGAAAGGTTTGGTCTTTGTAGTAAGGGGAAATACTTGCTGAAACACATTTTAACAATTAATTATCCTCACCAATGGAAAACAATTTTTAAATTGCAGTGGACGTGATTGTTTTCTGGAACAAATGAACAAGCATAATTTATACTGAGTGCAACCACTTGGCCACAGCTGGGAGAGTTAATTGAGTCTGGTGAGGGGAATAAGGCGTTCATGACAGAGTGGATAAAACTGGACACTTTCCAAGAGGCTCATTAATCACGTGACTGATCTGAAAATGAATGCATCATGCAAATTAGAGGTGAAAGTGCCTTCCTGGTTTGGAGAGATACCAGTCTGTGAAATCGTGTGGATTCTAAACACTGTATCAGGCGGGGGCATGGGATGTGTCAATGTCATGCTTTAATTGGAATAGGGTGGTGGGTGGAACATGTCGTCGAATTAAGCATAAATTTCCATAAGACTTACTCTGGCTAAAATGGTATCCAGTGATGCAGAAAAACATTTCTGAAATTGTCTTTAATAAGACCATGGAAATATTCAAGCTGTTGAAAGAAGTGGGGATGCGTTGTGAGAACACTTGAGCTGCCGAGTTTCTGTAAACTCCACCGGTGACAAACTTTCTGTTGCCTGACACATCTTTTTCTACTCCATTTGTATTGAAGGTAGAAACATTTTAACTCTTTAAGGAAGTCTGCTGCTTTCTATCCTTGCAAAGATGGCATCGAAGTACCCTAGAAAAATGAAGCACACATTCCATTCGGGCTATTTGGTCTTAAATGACCCACCCACACAGTCAGATCAACTTACCGAAAAATAAAACTAAAGTTTCTCACATATATTTTACTTCTTTGAAAAACAAAAATACTACTTTTTCTGAACATTTTTTTTAAATGTTGGACTAAGTTGTATATATTTAACCAAATCTTTACCAGTTGGACATGGGGATTAAAATGCTTTAGATTATGTTTAGATAAATTTGAGATTCGTTTTTGGCATTCCTATGGACTCTTGTCAAATTCGTATTTCAGAACAAATACGAAATCCTTAAAATTTTATTAAAATTTGAAGATCACTTGGAACGGTGGAAGTATCATACGTTTCCTATTGATGAGATAATGATTTATTGCTCTTCCATTTCAATTTAATCTGATCCCCACACAACTTCAACAGGATAGACCTAATCCCTACTTTTTTTTTAACTAATTAGGAAATTGAGCTCTACAGAGACTATAGATTTCTCAGGTTTATAGTTATGAATTTTTCTGAATCCTTTCTTTGTTGTAAAACAAAAACATACAATTTTTTCAACGTTTATTTATTTTTGGGACAGAGAGAGACAGAGCATGAACGGGGGAGGGGCAGAGAGAGAGGGAGACACAGAATCGGAAGCAGGCTCCAGGCTCTGAGCCATCAGCCCAGAGCCCGACGCGGGGCTCGAACTCACGGACCGCGAGATCGTGACCTGGCTGAAGTCGGACGCTTAACCGACTGCGCCACCCAGGCGCCCCAAAAACATACAATTTTTTAAAAGAGTATATTACAGGGGTGTTGGGGTGGCTCAGTCAGTTAAGCATCTGACTCCTGCTCTCAGGGTTGTGAGTTTAAGCCGCATGTTGGATTCCATACTGGGTGTGAAGCATACCTAAAAACAAAGAAAAAAAAATTAAGGCAATATTACTACCATTTTAAGCACATTTTTTTACCTAGGACAGAAAGACCTTTATATACAATTATCCAAAGGGTCTTAAGCTCATGAAAGTACAAGATGTGCTCAAGGGGTTAATGTTGAATGGTGTAAGGTTTATTCCATAAAGAAATAAATGATCTACATAAGTGGAATGACCAACTTTAGTTTTTTTGTTTTTCATTTTTATTGCTTTTTATTGAAGACAATATAAAGTATGATAGCTGAATGAATTACCAGGAGAACATCCTTGTAATTCTTATAACCACCACCCATGAAGGAAAACTAAACTTTGCCAGGTACCTCAAAAGCTCACCTTATGCCCTCCCTTACTACATGTAATCTCTATTCAAGTTTTATGAAATCATTTCTGAACTTGCCTTTATAATTATTCAATTCACTATAGTTTAGCCTTGTCTTCTCCACCCTTCCCAAGTAATTATATTTCTATATGTATATTTTGTGACTTCATATGCAGGGATTTATAATCTTATAATCTATAGATCTCCCCTGTATCATTTTGTTTCCAAGGGGTTTATTGCTTTAAATGTATGATTATGCTCTAATGTTGTATATTGTATGGTTTGACACATTAATCTCCATGCTACTTGGTTACTCAGTGACTTGGTTTATACAGGAATAGCAAAATATTGGTTGAGTCTTTCCCCTTGTTTACTACTATTCAAACACAGGAGTTGGTTCCCTGGCATCCTATAAAAGTGATTAGATTTTTACATCAATTTATAGATTTAAACATATTTGATAGGTTTTATTTCATATCAATCATTGTTCTCCGTGGTGTTTATATTGTACCATCTTTTGCCAGTGGCAGCCTTTTTTTTTTTAATTTTTTTTTAACGTTTTATTTATTTTTCAGACAGGGAGAGACAGAGCATGAACGGGGGAGGGTCAGAGAGAGAGGGAGACACAGAATCTGAAACAGGCTCCAGGCTCTGAGCTGTCAGCACAGAGCCCGACGCGGGGTTCAAACTCATGGGCCGTGAGATCGTGACCTGAGCCGAAGTCGGACGCCCAACCGACTGAGCCACCCAGGCGCTCCTTTTTTTTTTTTTTTTTTTTTTCAACAGTGGCAGCCTTTTCAAGTTGACTTGAGTCAAAAGACGCAAAGGCTTGAGTCCTTTGAATATCCCTCTAGTTATCAATGGTAGCTTTCTTATCTGCTAAGACAAGACGTTCTAGGGTTGTGTTGCTCATTTCCCACCGCACAACTGGATATAAATATTTCTCTAAGAAGCCACTGGTTATTGTCATGCAAAATGGCGATTGAAGATCATAACCTATGTGCTAGGAATAATTGTAGCTATTGAGCTATCAGTGCTCCCAGACCTTTCCAGTGAACAGAGCTGGGAAATGATTACTGAAATTTAAATTTTCACACATGCTGTCCTCATTATCTTCATTTTTTAAATAGTTGTAGTGTATCCCTATCATCTGACCACATGGCCATTATGTAAACTCCCTCATTTAGTCATAATTACAAATATAAATATAGTCTATAAATAATGCTTATCATTTACATCCATGTCTCCAGTTTTGGTGACACCTGAAGGTCCTTCTTGGGTATACTCTTAAGGCAGGGCTTACCAAAACAACATTAAGTTTTGGTATGCAGATGATAGTGTGTCCACTGTCTTTATACTTGGAAGTTAGTTTATTTCACATTCTTAAGTACCTAAAAATATAATACTGTCTTCTAATAACTATGATGACAATCTAATTATCTTTTTACTTTTTATTACTTCTTTTTGCCTGGATACCCCAGGAACTATTTGTTTTTCTGTAAAGTCCGATGACCTTATGAGGCATTGTCTTAGTGATCATTCAGGGTTGACTTCTCAGGCACACAATCTCTCTTTCTAATATGCAGTTTCAAAATCTTTTCTTAATTTTAGGAAATCTTGAATTATAGATTTTAATATTCTCTGTTCTCCTTTACAGGCTACCACTAATATTTTCGGAACTTCTATGCCTGTTTTATATATTTCTAGTTCTCTTGACTCATTTTCATTTTTTATTTTTTCCTTTAAAAACATTTTTTTAATTTTTTTAACGTTTATTCATTATTGAGAGACAGAGCATGAACAGGGAGGGGCAGAGAGAGAGGGAGACACAGAATCGGAAGCAGGCTCCAGGCTCTGAGCTGTCAACACAGAGCCGGATGTGGGGCTTGAACTCACAAACTGCAAGATCATGACCTGAGCCGAAGTTGGATGCTTAACTGACTGAGCCACCCAGGCGCCTCTAAAAAATATTTTTAATCTTCTACTATTCCTGAGGTGTTACACTGATTTATTTACTTCTGTGTTCTTTCCCCCTTAGCCTTTATTTCTGACAGTTGTTACTTGCTATCATGTTACTTTTTAAGTTTTCCTAATTCTGATCTATTAGATATTTTGTATTTTCTTAAAGTATTTTTAACTCAAATGCTTAGTAACCTTTCCAAATGTTGGTGGGCTTTCTTTCTCGCCTGCTTTTCTTGTCTACAGAATGTTTTATGGAAATTGACTTCAATATTGCTAGGCATTTTTACATTTCATTTTCCTGAACTTAGAAAGAAGCACCATTTATGGTAGTTTCTTCTAATTTTACAGCTACAAAGCACAATTTTTCTTTTTGAGGCTTATATTCTGGTTGCTTCTCTCTTTGTTCTCTTCCCTTCTTTTATGTAAAGCTTCTTTTCCTTTGTCTCTATTAAGCCTGTCATGCTTAATATCCACCCCCCCCCCACCACCCCAAATATTTTCCTAGTATAGAGCTTGTTCCTGGAAGACAGCTGCTTAGTTTGGAAGTATCTGCAGAATAATCTACTCCACGTTCACACTTCTTGAGCATCCCTTGTTGTCTTCGGCTACTGAAGTGTGCAAATACATCTCCCTTGGAGCTATTGTACTCTAGTTGGCTGTCTGACCTTTTGAGTGTGTACCAGTTAGCATTACTGAACTTCTCAGATGCATCAGACCTCATAGTGATTGATCCACTTTTCTTCTGCCCGGACGTCAGCCTTAACTATCACTTGCAGTTCTTTAGGGATACTTTGTCATTTAAGTTATGGTTTTGCCTTGGGGGATTATTTTAGTAGGGGTCAGGGATGAGGAAGATTCAAAATTTATGTTACCATCATCTTCCCAGAATCCAACTTTGACTTCTTGAGAAGCATAACATGATTTGTTGTACATCACTGCCACAGAGTTGGGCAATGCCATCCCTGCCAATGTGGGACTTGAGATTAACACCATGAAGCACCCATAATGGGAAAATAGATGTATGTGTGTTACCTTGTTTTCTCACTATCCTTTCAGGCATGTGATCTCCTAGCTTCAAAACGTGGTCTTCTAATCTCAGTTGACAAAAACATTTAGTGTGGATATTTAAAATATTGTTGTAAACAATTGCTTCTGTATATAGAAATACAAAGCAATGATACTTTATTAGCCAATTTACACCCCATTTTTGTAAATCAACTTTAGAATAACCAACTTGCAAATAATCCTCTTTGTACAATCAAATTCTTGGCCTTTGATTACCAAGAGTTCATCACAGCAGGCTTTGAAACCAGATTGAATAAAATGAGATAGAATTATTTCAGGCATTGGCTGTAAAGCATTGAAGACTGGCAACAAAATGATTCAGTAGTTCTACATGATTATCCCTGTTTCACTTTCCATACTTACCTACCCTACATTGTTCTTCCTCCCTCCCATAGAAGGGCTATCCTATATTTGGTTAAAAGTGTCAGATTTTTATTTCTGTAAAGACTTAGGAAGTACACCAGGGAACTTCTATTCGGTGTACTATTCGAAGTGAACTGCGTTGGGAAGAAGGGATGCCAATGATACCATTTCTGAGTGCTGCCATAGGGGAATGCTGCTCTTGACTGTGTTACCAATTTTATTTAGCTATGATAATAGAGACTTAAAGGGTTTAATCAGAAAAGGACTTGTTCTCATATTTTTTGAAATATAAGTTATTGTCAAATTGGCTAACGTGCAGTGTGTAAAGCATGCTCTTGGTTTTGGGGGTAGATTCCCATGGTTCGTTGCTTACCTATTAAAAGCACTGGAGGCATGGAATCCAGAAATGGGGACTCTGAGCTCAATATTATTATGAATTTCTATTCCACTTTCTGGTTTGTTATAATCATTATGAACAAAAGGTAGCTCCAGAAAGTCTAGACATTAAATGTACATTTAAGACAGAAAAAGCCTACAGCAAAGGACAAAACAGATGCAAGACCATTCTTCCCCTTTGAAAATGCCTTCCTGAAAGCCTCCTCTGGGAAATTGACCTAAGACAGTCCTATTGTTGTCCCCTACCTGCAAGACAGTGTAGTATTAGTGGCTAGTAAGTATTAGAATGCTGCTAATCTGAACAGAACTGGAATTTTCCTGACTATATTATAAGATGATCTCAATGACTGATGTCTTCATGTAATCCCCTCAACTTGAGTGTGGGAGGGACCTGTAACTTCTAACGGCTAGATTATGGCAAAGATGATGGGATGTTATTCCCATGAAATGTTACATGATTTGACAAATGTGAAGGTATCTCTCGAATGTTGAATGTCTTAAGTTTCCTAATCAGTTGTGTTTAACTCCCATTTATGAAAAGGCTGTCAGCCAACAGGGAGATTATAGGATAAACCCTTAGAGTCTAGAGGGGAGAGACTAGGAAGTCAGAATTTCTCTTGTTGGCATTGAAAAAGGCACTGTGTTGACATGACCACATAGCTAGACTGGAGGAAGAGGGCAGGTGGCTTCTGAGAGCTGAGAATGACCTCTGGTCAGCAGCCAATAAGGAAGCCAGGATCTCAGTCCAATAACTGCAAGGAACTGAATTCTAGTGATTTAAAGGACCTTGTAAGAGGATCCAGAGTTATGGATTATAACCTAACTCTGCTCATCCCTTGTTTCTAGCTTTGTGAGACTGCGAAAAGAGCAAGTGTGCTATATGCAGACTTCTGGCCAAAAGCAACTAGGGTTTAACAAATGGACATTTGTATTAGTCTGCTTGCTACCATCACCAAATACCACAGTTGAGGTGTCTTAAAAAACAGACCTTATTTCTAAGAATTGAAGGTCTGAATTCCAATATCAAGGTGGCAGCAAGGTTCACTTTTGGTGAGGCCACTTTTCCTGGCCTGCTGATGGCTGCCTTCTCATTGTGTCTTCAGAGGCCTTTCCTCTGTGTGTGTGTGTGTGTGTGTGTGTGTGTGTGTGTGCAGAAAGAGAGCTCTGGTGTCTTCTTTTTTTTAATTTTTTAAGTTTATTTTTGAGAGAGAGAGCATGAGTGGAGGAGGAGCAGAGAAAGAAAGGGAGAGAGAGAATCCCAAGCAGGCTCATACTATTAGCGCAGAGCCCAATGTGGGGGTTGGATTCACAAACTGTGAGATTATGACGTGAGCCAAAGTCAGACGCTTAACCTACTGAGCCACCCAGGAGCCCCTGGTGTCTCTTTTTTAATGTTTATCATTTTTGAGACAGAAGGTGAGTAGGGGAGAAGCAGAAAGAGAGGGAGACACAGAATCTGAAGCAGGCTCCAGGCTCTGAGCTGTCAGTCCAGAGCCCAACACAGGGTTTGAACTGACAAACTGCGAAATCATGACCTGAGCCCAAGTCAGACGCTTAACCGACTGAGCCAACCAGGTGCCCCTGGTGTCTCTTCTTCTTCTTAAAGAACACCAGTCCTATCTGAGTAAGCCCTAACCCTTATAATCTCGTTTAAGCTTAATTTAAAGGCTTTGTCTCCAAATATAGTCACATGCAGGGTTAGGACTTCAACATAAAAATATTGAAGGAATGCAGCTCTGTTCATAACTACATTGTTTGAAGCTGGTAAGTTTGTTGTAACTTGTTTAGTAGCAATAGAGAATGGATACAGGAATAGGAGGAAGAGGGTGAGAGCAAGCACCTTGCAGGGTCCACCACATATAAAAGCAGTTGCAAATACTGGCAAGGCTGGGAGAGGGAGTGGGTGTATTAGCAAAGACTTGTAATGTTAACATTTTAAAGAACTTTCATATCACATAAGCTTATTACATTAAAAAGTATAAGGTAGGGAGGTTACATAAATTTCCCTTTCTATTTTATATACAGTCAGTTCTTTGCATGAATTCCTAAAGAGCACTGTGCTATGTAAAATTACACTAACTGGAAAAAAATGGGCTTATAGGAAAAACAGATAGGGGCTCAATACTCTAAATTCATCAATGACCTATTAAAATTTTAAAAGCTAGGAACCTAGTAAGAGTTTCACATGTGTTAAGTAGTTAAAACAGAAGTACTATGTTAATTATCTTTTATTTGAAAAAGATCCAAGGTTCCTGGTGGAAGTGGGTATTAGAAGAATTGTAGCTTATAAGTCACTGTGAAGTTATAGAAGAAAAGTGGTCAGAAATTGGACAGAAAGTTGTATTAACCCAGTGCAGGTGGGTGAGCTCATAATACATGGTGAACTGAGGTTGTAGCTAGATCATTGAGAGGTGTATGTGTATGTGAGTTCATGCACATGCACTCACCTGTGTGAGTGTGTGTTGTATTTTTACTCTGCTCAGTTCATGTGGGTCAAGTTCTTTCACCTACTGTTTCTCAAGGACGAAATTTTGCTTAAAAAGAAGAAACTCATTGTCTCCTAATGTATCAATTGCTTTGAAACAATTTTGCATTTATAAAAACGGGTGATTGGCATTGAGGAGGGCACTTGTTGGGATGAGCCCTGGGTGTTTTTATGTTAGTGATGAATCATGAGAATCTACTCCCGAAGCCAAGAACACACTGTATATACACTGTATGTTAGCTAACTTGACAATAAATTATATTCAAACCCTTAAAAATGTTATAGCAGAAATTGCTATATAAGGAAACTAAGTCTCAAGAGGGCTGCAGTGATTTGTTTAAAGGCACACAGTTATGGAATCTTAGAGCTAACATACACATGAACATTTTTCTAGATTCTAGTACAATGTCTTTTCTCTGCCTGACCCCTCTCTTGGTAGTTGGATTGCCATTCTGTTGCCCAGTTAGTATGATCCATGCTGTGAAGACAGGCAAACGTGAAGACAGTCAACAAGCCTGCAGATCTAATGGTCTAACGGGGAGATAATAGACAATATGAATAATTACAAAAGAAAGTGCAATGTGAAAAACTTTACAACAAAGGACAATCAGTGAGTGAGAGTTAGCAAAAGGCAATTATTACTTCGATCTAGTGAATGGCCTCATGAAAGAGGAAGTACTTAGCTGGAGTCTGGGAGGTTGGGTTGTGAAGCAGAGGTGATCCAAGGGCATTCCAGAGGGAAGATCAGTGTAAGAGCAAATCCCAGAGTCAGCACAATTGACTAATTGTACTTCCCAGAAAACTCAGGGCACATAGGAGGCATTTGAGGTCTCTCAGTGGATTTAAATCTGCTTATTGGGAAGTCCTGCTACATGGCTCATGCTAGCAATAAAAACAAAAAGCTTTTGAATAGTCTTAAATGTTTATAGCACCCCTTGAGATACTGGAAATAACATAATGTACAACAAATATTGGAGGTCACATCTCCATAAAACAACTCTAACCACGGTTCTGAATGAGCTGAACTTTAAGCAGGGCACGAAAAACTGACCTGCTAGAGTGTGCCTCCCTGTGATAGTCATGTTGAGCCAGGCCTAGGAAACAGGGATGGGGAAGTTTTAGTAACTGGATCTCTTATTATATAGAGACCCTGTTCTTCAGAGCTTTCCAACCTCAAAGGTATGCTTATAAATACTAGCATGAAATGAAAGTTCTTTTCATAAATGCACAGGGTTTTAAGCAGAAAAGTTCTCAAGACTAAGCAAAATAGTCATGACTACTAATGAATACAGGACCTCTGTACTGATCCTGGCAGTTCAAAGAGGTACTTTGGTGGAGTTGGGAGGGGGAACAATATCTATCCTACCACCAGATCCTTCTCCTAATGTGCTGAATGGGACACAGAAGCATCAGAGAAAGAAAATTGGTTGCTACAGAAGGAACATGCTGAGTATTTGGGAAGGTGGCGTGGGTATGAGAGATTTTTCAAAGTGGAGGGTGAGACACTCTATTCTAGACCATAGTGAACGTTCTTTAAAATTGTGTTTAAGTCCATGGGAACAACATCAAAATGTGTCTTTGCATATATCACGGAGGAGAAAAAAATTGAAAATGATAAAGTGGAGGGAATTAGAGTTCTAGGATCGATAAGACAAAGGTGTTATTCTCAGGACTTTAATTTATTAGCTGGCTAAGCAGAATAAGCCCTCAAAGAATTGTAGCTTCCTTTCAAATTATTCAAGATGTTGGCATCAGCACCAACTAAGTGGAAGTTGAAATAGGTGTGAGTAGCATGGAAGAAATTTATTTTGATTTAGTGAATTTTTGCAAGGGGAAAACTGAGGCTCATCCTTAACATATCAAGAGGCTTCCTTCTGAAGGGATAAAAGAAATCAGCTCTATTATTCTTTCTGTTTGTTTTAATTTTTTAACTTTTTATTATATAATTTATTGTCAAGTTAGTTAACATATGGTGTATACAGTGTGCTCTCCGTTTGGGGGTAGATTCCTAGGATTCATCACTTACGTACGACACCCAGTGCTCATCCCAAGTGTCCTTCTCAGTGCCCATCACTCATTTCCCCCTCCCCCACCCCTCAGCTCTATTACTCTTAAACTATTCTGAGGTCCTAGTGTTTTCACTCAAAGATAAATTACATTTGTGCAAATGAGGGGAATCTAGCATTGGCAAATGTAAAACTGCATTCAGGTGAAATTCTAGTTGTTTGCTTGTTTAGATATGTTCCTTTGTTTCTTGAATAACAGTTATGATTGGATGTTCCAGTTTTCTATTTCTGCCAGTAACAAATTATAAACCACTATGTTAAACAACGTAAATTAAAACAACACGAACTTGTAAGTCTCTGGAGGTCAGAGTCTTGATACACGTTTCACCGGGCTCAGATCCAGGTAATTAGCACTGCTGCGTTTCTTTCTGAAGTCCCTAGGAAAGAATGTTCCCTTGCCTTTTTAGCTCCTAAAGACTGACGATGTTGGTTGGCTTGTAGCTCTCCACCCTCAAAGCTGCCAACATGGCATTTCTCTAGCCCTGCTTCCTTAGTCCTGTCTTTCTCTGATTCTCCCCTCTGGCCTCTTTTTCTTTAAAGGCTCTTGTGGTTACATTTGGCACATCTGGATAATCCAGGATAATGCATCTATCTTGAGGTCAGGTTGTTAAATCTATTTGCAACCTTATTGTCCCCTTGCCATATAATGTGTTTATAGGTTCTGAGGATCAAGACGTATGCAGCTGGATGGAGGTGGGGGGGCATTATTCTGCATACCGTAGATATTATAATGGATCATGATTTCTACCCCAAATAAAGTGGCTCAGAATATTCCCTCCTCCAGTGATTCAGTGATGTTCTAGTCCCTACAAGGGCTCAGCTGGAAAGTGAAGCCAGTTCCTTCTCTTATCAGTACCTTGAGGTCCATCTTCAGGAAGAGGGCAATACTGGGTCAGTAACATTTGGGTTTGTCTAAAAATTACCTTTGATATTAATTGTGCCTACTGACACTCTGAAATTTCAGTCCTGATATGTGTGCACACGCCCTAACAGCAGCAGAGATAGAAGAGATTGATAGTTATCTTAATTTTGCCAGACCTAAAATAGGATTAAAAATAATTCAATCCTAGGGGCGCCTGGGTGGCTCAGTTGGTTAAGCATCCGACTTCAGCTCAGGTCATGATCTCAAGGCTTATGAGTTTGAGCCCACATCTGGCTCTGTGCTGACAGCCTAGAGCCTGCTTCAGATTCTGTGTCTCCCTCTCACTCTCCTCCTCCTCCTCCTCCTTCTCTCTCTCTGTCTCTCTCTCTCTCTCAAAAATAAAATATTTAAAAAATCTTTTAAAAATTCAATCCTATGGTAACTGAAGAATGGCTCTTTGCTAAAAGGATAAAAGAAAATGCAGTAAGAAGTCATGTAACATAAAGAGAAACAAAGTTTAAAAGACATGAAAATGTTTAAGCCTCCAAATAAAACCCCAAATGCCCTGTGAGGTAAATACTATTGCTCATTCAATTTCTATTCCCAAATATCCTTATGGCCATTTTGCTCATCTGTTTCTGTGGTTCCTTCTCAAGAAGATGGAGTAAATCATAAACTGGGCAGAGAGACTGGATCTCTTGTTTGAACTCGATTTACCGCATCTCTTTTAACTACAATCCATGTCTGCCTGTACTCCTTTTCTTTCAAGAAAATCCATCCTAGTTTTTGACAATTACTCTTCTTACCTGTATCTTCCCCCTCCCATATTGAGCTAATATATCTTTCCCTGTCCTTGAACCACTTTGTCTTCCTTCCCCTCCCTTACAGCCCCACACATAAAAATGTCTAATTCTTGTCCATGGGAAAGCACTTAAAATATCTGAAGATATTAAGCATCTAGTGAATGATCTTTATCCTCTCCAGGCTGAACATCCTCTATTCCTTAATCTCGTCCATAGCAAGATCTCAAATTCAGATACTCCTCCCAGCCCTCCCTGTGTACATCAGTCTATCAATATCCCACTCTGAATGACATTCTGCTGCAATGAATAAAATGGTTGACTTGTGGCCTGAACAGTAGAGAATATGACGGGTCCTTAACTCCTTGTCCTAAATAAATGGAGATTTTTTCACTTTTCCATTCCCAACCTGCTACAACCCAAGAGACTTTGTCCAGTTTTTGCAACCTTACTTCCTTGACTCATGATAGGATCCTTATCAATAGAAAAAATTTCATATAGTTGATAATACTGAGTTCAAATTCTATGCTGTGCATAAACATTAAGAGAAGTAGGAAATACTCTCAGAAAATTATATCAATCCCCAGTGAATGTCGTGCTATTATAAACAGTCCATTTTTCAACCCTGTTAAGTGCCTTTTGCATGTCAATTCTATAATTTAAACTATTTGCTCTGTTTTTTAGCATCTCTCCATGTGAATATGTATCATTTTGTACCTTCATCACAACTATTAAAAAACAAATGGAAAACACATTGCTGCAAATGACAGGGTATAGAGCAAACTACTAGAAAACTTCATACATACTGAAACAGTTTACCATTTATCATTGTGGATAGAGTAATTTGAACATTTACTAATCCCTTCAATCATATTTGGTCCCAGTCTATGCTTCTTCATTTTATCAACTGAGATCACAAGTCCAACACCTATCTGAATCCCATTTCCCTGCACAGCAATGGTTCAAAATGCCATTCATATGTTTTGTAGAAGCCTAAAATGCCATTAATCTAAAACAGATTTGCACTCCATTGGAGTAGCTACATACTCCTTTAAAATCTAATCACAATCTTAGGATATCATTCTCTTTACAAATGTTAGTTTTATCTTTTGATTCTCAGTAAGATTCTCCTGGGGGCGGGGGGAGGAATTCTGGTGTTTTTGCCATTCATCAATCAGCAGTATACACTCCTTTTGTCATCTTTCTGGATCTATTGTCTTTTGTATCTTTTGCAAATCTTCTCTAAAGTTTGGAGGAAGTAAAATTAAAACCTTCAAGTCTCCTGATAAAATCCCCAGTGTCCCCATGGGCCAAGTACAGCTTGTCATCCAATTTCTTCTCCTAAATCACTTCATAATTATCTGGGCCATCTCTGGTTTTGAAACACACACTTAATTTGCCAAGTTAGACTGCCTGACTTTATCTCTCCAGTAGAAACCTCCTCTTCTGCCCTATTTATCCCAACACTTCCTTTAGCTGCAAGTGAGTAAGACATGCACATGTGCACCTAAATATATTACCTGTCCTCACTTTTCCTCACATCCGGGCCTTTGTTTTTCATAACTCCAGGTGGTTTCTTTCACATTGGAGTTTAAGGGAACACGACCATCTGGAACTATACCATATATAAGCTGTGGTATTTTTTTAAGAAAATGTGATCCTGCATTTTGAATTTCAGATTTATATGAACTGATCGAAGTAGTGAAGAGGTATTGTTCAGTGCCTATTATTCAATAGTGAAGAATGTTACTGTTCATAGCAGAAGCAGAAGTTAAGTGTTCTCATAGAAGCGTGCTAAATTGGTTTCGAGCAGCTGAAATGAGATACCTTAATTATTCAGAAAAGGACAGGCAAGGCAAACCCTTACAAAGTAGAAAATATTTGGGCTGGGCCTTAAAGCATGAGCAGCATTTTGCATAATAGAGATGTAGAAGAAGGCATTTGTTAACAAAAAATAGCCCAGTGTTTTGAGAACACAGGATGCATATCAGTGAGTGTAAGTCTGTTTGGAAAATTATTTTGAGCCTTCAGCTCAAAATAATCCACATGCCAAAGTGGCACATCCTTGGGGGCAGGGGGATGCCCTGAACCCCTCAAAATCATTGGCTATTTTACAAGACTTGGTGGGAACACTTTGACTTAATAAAAACTATACTTGAGTATCACTGTGTATTACTTTAGGTTTTCTACCTTTAGGTTAAAGAACATGTGAGGGCAATGAGGATATCTGTTTTGTTAACATGATGCCCCAAAACAAAATATGTATAAAGTGGTCAAAATATTTTTTGAGTGAGTAAATGAAATCCATGATTATACATATGGTTTACAAAATTATCATCACCAGCTGTGTCTGGCATAAACGTGCAGAATGAAGTGAACTGTTAGACAGGTAATAACTCCGGATCCATTTACTTCTTAAACATTGTTCTTCCAAAATTCAACAGGGGAGGTAAGAGGGAAAGGAAGAGAGGATATGGGAAAAGAGACACACATCTGTAAGCAGCTGAATGTGTAGAGACAGGTGCCAGTCATGTAGCCTCCAAAATTGGCATATACCTTCCACATTTGGTGCCTGAGGAAGGAGGGAGAAAGTGAAATGTAAATTATGTACTATAAAAATCAGCAGCTGTGTGCCCTTGTCTTCTGCTCTAATGCATAGCTCTGAAACCCCAGGTTGCTCCCACTGAGTGGTGGAAAGGTAAAAGGAGACCAGATGTTTGAAGGTGACACACAGACTCTAAATGAGAAATGCTGCTGTGGACAAGATGAGAAAACGAAATCTTGCCTGGTGTAGAATCCTAAAAGAAGGAGGTGGGATCAGTGCTAGGTCATCTCACTAGAAGAGGCAGACTGGTGGGTGGCCAAGCTCAAGGCTTCTTGTAAGAGGTGTGGGTAGTCCCTTATCTAGAATGATTTGAAGGTGCCCCCAACTGGAAAGAACTTAGGCATACATCATTCATATAACTGCCAGGGGACACAGAAGTGAATTCCAAGGATATGCGTTCTGAATGAGGTCTAAATTATACTGTGCTTGCCCCAATTAAGTAGTGATACTACCATTGCTTCCCTCTGTGCCTGGGGGTAGTGGTTGGCATCCTTTATAGTGCTCCTAGAAATTCAGATATGCATGGCTTAGGCATCCTCATATGGCTCATATTTGAATCAAGGGTTTGATTGGACACATCTGCTTGGCAGAACCTAGGTCACATGTCTGTAGCCTTGTTGCAAAGGCAGCTGGGAAAATGGATTGCTGCTTCTATTTCAATCATGGAATGTAGGGCCTAAAAGATGCAGGGTGACAACAAATTTATCAATTGTCTGCTATACTGGTTTTTGTGGGTTTGGGTTGTTTTTTGTTTGTGTGTTTTTGTTTTTGTTTTTGTTTTTTTTTTGGACTTATACTAAATGTAGTTTCATGAAAGATTCAGTACTACATATTTGAGTATTAAGATTGGTCCAGTTTTAGAAGTTGTGTGTTCACTCAATTTAAGAAACAGCACTTAAACATCAAAGTAAAATCCATTACACGTTTGATTAATCTTTGACAAACAACCAATGTAGCAAAATAAAAACAGCTTCTGGTGTTTAATCATTCAAGTTTAGTTTCCAACCACCTCCCACTTTGTGAACTTTACAAATTTTAATACCTCTGCTCTTTTTTTTTTCATACTTAAAGTGGGCACGTTGCTATATATGCAGTGTGATATACAAGTTAAGCTATACATGTGAAGAATTGAGCAGAGTGCTAGACACAAACGGTAAACTGAGTTTATTGATCACTTATGTGCCTGCCTCAGTGATAGAAAACACGTATACAAAGATGAATAAGCCATGTTCAATGTTTTCAAATAGCTAAGATTAAGAAAGCTATTAAGAACAGAATGGGTAACATCCTTTAAAAGAGCTATTCGCAAGGTATTATGGGAATGGAGTATAAAGTTTCTCATTGGGCAAGTACAGGAAGGCTTCAAAGGGAAATGTGACGGTTAATTTTGTGTCAGCGTGACTGGGCCATCAGGTGCCCAGACATTGGGTTAAATGTTCTGGGTGTGTCTATAAGGGTGTTTCTGGATGAGATTAGTATCTAAAGTCATAGGCTGAATAAAGCAGACTGCCCTTCCCAACATAGGTGGGCTTCATCCAATCAGTTAAATCTGTGGATAGAACACAAAGACTGCCTAGGGAATTTTGCCTATCTGATGGACTGAGCTGGAGAAACATTCTTTCCTACCCTTGGACTATAGCTTACACTGTGAGCTGTCCTGTTTCTCCAGCCTTTGAACTACAACTCCAACTACTTTGGACTACAACTTACTATTAGTCTCCAGCTTGCCAACTGCAGATCTTGGGACTTCTCAGTCTCTATAATTGCATGGACCAATTCTTTAAAATTACTCACATATTAAGATTGTAATTTAAAGATGTAAATAGAATGTTATTTAAAGATATTACATACTGTGTTCCTCTGGAGAACTCTAGTAGAGGAAATTATAAAATATCACATAAAGGGTAGGAGTTTGCAACAGAATTAGGAATATCATTCACTTGTATTTTATTTTATTTTTGACTACATTGTAGTTAACATACAGGCCCTAGCATTTTAAATTCACACCTGTTCTTCTATAATGAAAAGGCCACCAATGACTGACAGAATATTCCATATTTGTATTTTGAGTTTACAGAGATACCTGGTTTTGCAACAGTTGATCTGTTCCCTAGATTTGCCATAATCAGTACAGTAGCTATGAGTTAATGGGGCTGTATTGTACTTGACATGCAACTGGCCCAAACTGAATTCTACTGTATCTTATTGTGTAAAATACATAGTGGTTTTCAAAAACTTATTACAAGGAAAAGAATCTCTGATCACTCACATTTTCCTATATTTCTTACACAGTTAAATATCTTAGATAAATTTAGTTAAACATATTAAAATTCATTTTATCCAGGGACTCCAGGGTGGCTCAGTCAGTTGAGCATCCAACTCTTGATTTTGTCTCAGGTCATGATCTTGAGGTACCTGAGATTCTGCCCCGTGCTGTCAGCCCAGAGCCTGCTTGAGATTCTCTCACTCACTCTTTCTCTGCCCACAACCCCCACCCCATAAATATTTTAAAAATTCAGTTTCTCCATTTGTTTCCTTATGGCTACCAGAAAATTTAAACTGTGAAGGTAGCTCATATTTCTGTTGGACAGCACTGCTTTGGGCTGGGACCAGTCACATGATAGGACATGGTTGTTTACTTGAAATACAGAATCTCAGCCCCAGACCTACTGAATCAAGAATGTGCCCTTCAGCTAGATCCCAGGGAGACTTGTCTGTACAGAAGAGTTTGTGAAGTACTGTTCTAGCCCATTGTCCTCAAAATACCCCCTTTTAATCCTCCAAGTGTAATAGAAGCTTCCTTTATGCAGCTCTCATTCCTAGAGAGGCAGACAGAGTAAAGATTATCCAACTTCACAAGAGGCAAGACTAGAATTTTGAATATCCTCTCCCTCCAGATCAGGTTTGTATTTAGTATATATCTAGGGTTCAGTTGTTAAAACACCATGCTTAGCAAGCTTCTGGCACAAAACAACTTCATCATGTCATCAGTTTTAAGAAGGAGGGAGAAGGAACAGTTTCCTCTGATTTCCCCTTTTATCTTCAGTAGGCTCCTGCCCCCAACCTGGGGTCATTTCTGGTCCTCAGGTGCCCACAGGCCTCCTGCAAGTCCTTTGTTCACCCTCCCCTCCCAGTTTCTGCCCACAGCTGTTAGCAGGTTTCCCTCCCCATAGTTCCCCTTTATCATCTGGGCTGATCAGCCCCCCAGGCCCTGCTTTTCTGCTTTCTCTCATGACAGCTAATTTTGTGCAAAAGTAATCTCAGAGTAAGGTGTTTGTGCTTGATAATAGCTTAATATTTTACCTCTCCTGTAGTTTTATTGCATTTTAATAGAGACTTCCTGGAAATAAAATGGCTTATCTTAACTAGAGAGAATGAAGCAGAAGGGGTGGAATTTGGGGCATCCTGCCAGGCCAGTGAGAAAGATATTTTGGACAGAAAGGTCCTTGAGCGTCATTCTGTTTTCCATCTCTATAATCTGTATTCACCAGCATTGTCAGAAATTATTTCATATGAATATTAAATATCTTAGAAATTATCATTTTAATATGAGATAAAATTGATACAGATTAAAGGAAAAAAAATCATTACCAAACAATAAGTCGTCATTTAATTTTGTGCAAATATTGTGTTGTTGTTACCCAAAATTGGGTCCCCTTCTTGGTGGGTGTCAAGCCAAAAGACAACCAAGCCAAAGGATAGAAAAATAAAAGGTTTTAATTACAACAAGTAAAAGAGAACACAGGGTATATTTCCCAAAGCAGTGTCTGCCATGAACAACAAAACTGGGGCAGTTGTAAGCTAAAGGTGCATACATATTCATGAGGGGGTTTGTGTGATGGGGAATTCAGCATGGACTTGGGGCGAAAGTCCTCTTAGGTGATAGAATCCAGGTCAAAGTCATGAGGAACCAGCAGGGTTCAATTCTGTCTTCAGTTAGTCTGGTATTTGAGTGTTCAAAGGGGTTTAAAACCTACAAAGATAACTTAAGAATGTGTGCCTGGTCAGTCTTTACTCTGGAACCAGCACTGGGAATTTGACCACTATTACTGTTGCTGATATGATTAGGCTAATCTCCTGGCCTGATGGTGGCTTTTTGTTCTTCCATTCTTTTGTTCTCGTAAAATCATTATCTACTGGATTCTATTCTTTTTTATATTCCAGGAAGTTCTGCAAGAAATGTGCTTTGGACAACTGGTACTGGTCAGGCATATATCACAAGAGGGCCTGGGGCCTAAAGTGACTTATATGTCAAGAAAGCTACCCCTTATCTTTTCCCAGAGACCACTAACTCTCTACTTACATTACCTTAAACAATATGAACAATTAGAGAATAGGAATGGGATATTTTATCCCATTTTACGCTTGAGCTCAAAACATTCCCTTTTAAAAACACTTTTAAAAATATAATACATTTACAGGAAAACATATGAAGTATTGAAATTTTACAAAGTAAATATCCAAATAATATTCACTCTGGATAAGAAATTATTTTCCAATAAATGTATCTTAGTTTAGATGTTTAGTTTTCTATTTTATATAAATAGAAACATGTCTAGCTTTTTCAAAACGGATTATTAGATTCAGGCATGTTGTATGCTCTGGCTATCTACATTTCAAACAAAAAGAATCCGCTGTATGAGTAAACTAGAATTTATTTGTATATTATACTACTGATGAAGTCTGGGTTTTGTGCAGTTTAGATATAGTATGAATAATACTGTCAACATACTCATTCATGGCTTTTGTGCACTTGTGTAATTGCACATGTGCATGTATTCCTGATGAATGAAATTGCTTATAACAAACTGCCCCAAATCTGATTAAAAAAAAATGTATTTGTCCCTCATACACCTCTGTTAGTTGGAATGTCTTATCTTCAGATTGGCATATATCTTCTTAAACCAGTGGGTATCTCAGGGCATAACCTCATGGTGATGGGAGAATCAAAAGAGCATGAGCTCCACTGCATGTGTGTGTTTTCATGCCTCTACTCACATCTATTAGCATTCCATTGGCCAAAGTAAGTCACATGATCAAGCCTAAAACCAGTGAGTAAGTACACTCCACCCACTATAAGGTCATGGTAAGGGTGTACAGATATACTATCTGTACAGAGAAGAATGGAGACCAACAATCTATCTAACATGTAAGTTATAGGTATGATGAGCTTTGGTAGACAGTCCCAAGTAATTTTCTGTTTATTTATCACCTGTAGTAGATGATCATTCTCCTTGGCTCCACACGTTCACTATTTGGCATTGTCTGTTTTTTAAACCTGCTCTTCTATTTTGACATTTGCATCATGTAGTGATTTTTAAGTGTATGTATTTTGAGAGAGTGTGCATGTGAGTGGGGGAGGGGCAGGAGAGAGGGAGACAGAGTCCCAAGCAGGCTCTCTGCTGTCAGCACAGAGACTGGCATGGGGCTTACTCCCATGAACTGTGAGATCATGAACTGAGCCGAAATCAAGAATCAGGCACTTAACAGACTGAACCAATTAGGTACCCCGGCATTATATAGTTGCTTTTTTACTGATTATTAATATGTTTGTACAGCTTTAAATTTATCAGCCATCTGAATGGTGTTTACTTTACATTTACTAAAATTGGAACATTTTAAAATTTAAAGTTGAATTTAAAAATTTTAAATTGGAAAGTTAGCATGGTCCTAAGCAAATTTGGGAAGCATCCATTTTTTTACCCTATTATCTCCTCAATACCTGGTGTCAATATCAATGCCCCCTCACCCCAAGAAAGAGGAAGAGACTTCATACATTTTGATACTAATCTCTCCACCTAGGATACTCTTTTCTTTCCTTACCCTTCTGAGTGAGATAACTTTAAGATAGCCCAAAGGTCAGCTGTCCTATGAAATCTTGGCCTATTTACCAACCTCCAACTTTAAGTGGATTTTGTTATTCTTCTGTTGTGCCCTCATTTAATGACAAGGACAATATATTACTGAACTTTGTATCCCTAGTACCTAGTATCTATAAGTGGATAAGTGAAAAATTTTCTAAAATAGCATGCTTTTTACAAGTTGTGTGATAATAGGCAAATGACATGACTTCTAATGACCTTTAACTTCTCATCTGTAATTGGACGTGAGAAGAGTTCTTCATAGCTATAACAAGATATAAATGACATAATGAATGTAAAATATTTATATATTTATGAAGCAAGCACAATTTCAATGCTTAATGAATGATAGTAATAAATGTTATTACTTCATACAAAGAACCTCAATATCTTGCCCACTTTTTATTGGAGAAGATTGCCTCTTTCTGAGTGACTTGTAGAAATTCATTATACATTCTGGATATGAGTCTTTGTTGACACATATACTTTATTCCACACTAGGGTTTACATTTGCCGTCTCTTCATAGAGCCTGTGATAAACTGATCTGTTTTAGTGTACTCAGTTTTAACAAATCTATTCTAATTTGTCAATCTTTTATCTTATAGTTAGTGTTCATATAAGTTTTTGAGAGGTCTTAGTATTCCAAACCATGAAGGTATTCTCCTACATTATCTCCTAGAAGTTTTGTTTTGTTTTGCATATTTATACCTACAATCCAACTAGAATTGATTTCTGTGTATATTGTAAGATAGCAATCAGCTTCCATTATCTTCGATATTTATACCTATTCAATGGTGCTACTTGTTGAAAATATTTTCTTTTCAATATTTTCTACTTTTCTACTGCTCTGAAATGCCGTTTGTTTCCTTAAAGTGTTCGTTTGTGTGTGCATTTTCATTTTGTCGGCTTATTTTTCTATGTGCCAAAATCACCTTGTTCTAATTGCTGTAGATTAACACTAAATTGTGATCTACAGCTTATGTTCTTTTTTGAGATTCTCAGATATTTTTGTCCATTTTCATTTCCATATTTACTTCAAATAAGTTGGTGAATCTAGTCACATTTGCCCACCACCTAAGTCTGTTTGGTATGTATTTATAGATCAATTAGGGGAAAGCAGGCCTCATCAAAATATTTAATCTACCAATACATAATTAGGACCTATGCTTCTACTTATGTCATCTTTAATTTTTCTCATGTCCTACAACTTCCTAAGTAGAAGTCTTGCAAAACTTTTGCAAGATTTATTCTTTGAGATTTGATATTTTTGACAGTATGTTAATACAATAATTTCATTTATTCTATTTGCTGATTGTGTATAAAAATGACTTTTCTTTCCTGTATTGACCTTGTTGCCAGAAAACTTACTAAATTGATTGATTCAATCTACAAATTTATCTGTAGAGTCTTTGAAATATTCGATATACCCAACGGACATTTTTCTATGAATGGTGACATTTTCCCTTTTTGAGGTTTTTTTTTTTTTTTTTTTTTTTTTTTTTACATATTTTTGTCTAGCTGAACAGGTGGAACCACCAGCATAAAGTAAATAAAAGTATTTATAATCACTATTCTCATTGTGTATCCAGTCTCAGAGTGAATGGTTTTAATATTTGTCCAGTGATCATAAAGTTTGCTTTTTGTTTAGCCACTTATTACTAAAGATAAAGCAATCTGCTTTGATGCCTAGTTTGCTAAAAAGTTTTTGAGGTTTTGGAATTCTTTATACATAAGAAGATATTGATAGGTCTATTTTTTTTCATCTGAAATAATTATAAATTCAAATGGCACTGTAAGATATAGATCCTCTCCCCTTCCCCAGTTCCCCTCAATGGTAGCACTTCTCAAACCATAGTACAACATCACAATCAAGATACAGATATATTCAAGATACAGAACATTTTCATGACTACAATGATCCTTTATGTAGACTTTGACAACAACACCCACTCCCTCCATAATGCCTGGCAACCATTAATCTGTCATCCATATCTATAATTGTGTCACTTCAAGAGTATTATAAAAATAGAATCCTAGAATATGGAAACTTTGTGGATTAGCTTGTTTCAATTAGCATAATTCTGGTGGAGATTCATCTAGGCTATTGGATGTATCAACCTTACATTCCTTTTTTTTATTGTTGAATAATAGTCTATGATATGGATGTACCACAGATTGTGTAACTATTGAAGGGTATTTAACATGTTTCACATTTTTGGCTCTTATGAATAAAGCTACTACAAACAGGAAAAAAATAGTGTGTCTTTATGTGAACATAAGTCTTCATTTCTCTGTAATAAATCCAAGACTACAATTGCTGCTTTACATATTACATGTGGAAAATAAATACATGTGTAATATATTTTTAAAAATATACACTGTAAAATTTTATGAGTTTCCACATTCATATTTCATGTTTCCACATTCTTACCAGCATTAAGGGTTGTCATTTAAAAAAAATTTTTTTAACATTTATTCAATTTTGAGAGACAAAGGTAGAGCATGAGTGGGGAGGGGCAGAGAGAGAGAGGGAGACACAGAATCTGAAGTAGGCTTCAGGCTCTGAGCTGTCAGCACAGAGCCTGATGCAGGG
>NW_023397592.1:0-24574 GCF_007474595.2 Lynx canadensis | reverse complement strand
TGAAGCTCGTGTTTGCAAGATGCAGCCTGCGCTCTGGACGCCGGGTCAGAGGGATGGAAGGGCCCCAGCTAAAGAAGCTTCCGTGGTCCCTGCTGGTGCCCGGCTGGGTGATAGGGAAGGCACAGACTCAGTTTACCCACCTGAGAAACAGGCACTCGTGTGCTGCCTGTCTGGGCCCTCGAGGGTAAGGGCGCCAACAGGGAAGGAGGTGCAGGGCGGGGGGCCAGGGGGTCTGCCTGAGTGAGGAGAGGCTTGGACCCAGGAGAGCCAGAGGAGGGGGATTAAACGTGTCCCTTGCAGCCAAGGGCAGGCAAGCTAGAGTGATGAGTGCTGGTGGCCCGCTCTGAGCGGGGCGGCCCCGGAAGACGCCCGTGAAATGAAGGACGTGTGCCCCGTGGGCCATGCCACGCTCCCAGCCATTGCCTGGAGACCCTGCCCCTTGGGCGGGGGTCCAAAGCTTCTCTGCCACTCCCCGGCCAGCACCTCTCATCCTCAGCTCATTGCCACCTCCTTCGAGAAGCCTTCCTCGACTGCCCCAAACGACGAACCCATCGGATTATTTCCTCTGCAGCTCAGGTCTCTGTCGGCGATCACACAACAGACGGGACACATGGGGCAGTCCCGGTCGCCGCACCTGCACATCGCAAGTCCCACGAGAGCAGCAGCGGGTTTGTTCTTGTCCTGCTGACCCCAGCGCCTCTTGCCAGGCGCATGGAGCTGCCCATCAGCAGCTGTGAGCAGCCGGGGCTCAAGCAACAGAGGGATGGGGGGCCTCACTCCCCAAGCTGAGCACGTGGTATCTCCCGATCCCGTGCCTGGGCAGGGGTCGCTCCTGTTCTGCGCTGGGGAGCCGGGGTTCCTGGGGTCACAAGGCTTCAGAGACTGGTGAGGCCTCTCAAGTTGTCGTCTGCCAACGTGGGTCCAGGGAGCTGTGTAGACGTCCAGGGACCTCCAGGAGGGCCTTTTCCCCGCACCCAGCGGGAGGCTGGTGGGCCTCCCACGTGTGCCGCCCAGGCTTCCGAGAATCCAGCCTGGGACGGTCAGCAGGAGCCCCCACCAGCAGGTGACCTCTCACCACGGCGACTCTCCCTGCCGGTCGGCTTGGGACCCCACACCCCCACGGGTGGGCATGACCCACACCTCTGACCTCGGCCAGACAAGAAACAAGCCCAGGTGCTCATGAGGGCTCACTTCATCCCTGTTCCTCCCTGGAAGCCTTCTTACCCAGGGAGCTCCGTCTCACGGGCAGTCCCAGGCCCAGCCTGCTGCCAGGCTGGGGGTTTGAGAGAAGGGAGCTGCACTGGCCGGGGTGCCCACCCCACCCACCCAAGTCTCTCGTGACCTTGACAAGTGCCTGTGCACGTTCAGAGGGCTGACTCTCTCCGAGGCCGGGACCAGAGCGGGCAGTGCCCTCCGACAGGAGCTCCAGGCCCTGGAGAGAGGCCCTTGTCAGCACGCTCCCGCTCAGCTCTCTCGGGCCGCGCTCTGCGACGCGCCGTGTCTGGGGGAGAATCTGAGAGACCAGCTCTCGGACCACGTGGGCCAGGTTCGGGGTCTGCGCCGGCTCCACGAAATCAACAACCATATTTTTCTGTCCTGGAGCTTTCCCAAAGTGTGTCAAAGCAGACCTCAGAAAGAACTCATTGGACAGATGCGTTTCTACCCGGGAGGATTGATTTTCCCTGGAATGCCGGCAGAAACCATCAGCTTCAAGTGGGAGTGAGGGTGGCGGGGGAGGGGACGCAGAGACCCGGCTTGGGCCCTGGAGCCGGCCGGGGGCACGGCCTCCCTGGCTCTGCCCACCTCCACGAAGGCCTTGGCGCACTCTCCGTGCCACTGGCGGTGGCTGTGCGGCTACCCGCACGCGGGGCCCTGACGAATTCGGTGAGGGGACACAGACGGGCCCCTTCGCACCTGGCTCAGCCAGCTTCGGAGTGACGGGGGACGAGGGGGGACGGTGCCCGTCAAAGGAGGACAACAGATGTGGGCCAACCTCCTGGATGGGAAATCAGGGTCCCTGGACAGAGGCGGGGTACAGCCTCCCCAGGACCCTTGTGACACCCCACACCTGGCTGTAAAAATTAGTAAAATACACACAGTCCTCAGATATCACCCCCGCCGTGGCTGCCCGGCGATGCCTCCAGGACGAACCGCTACGAGATCGACGGCCGGGCGTGAGGTGGCCACTGTGGGCCGGGCCAAGTGTGGAGGCTGGGCGGGCTCGCTCGTGTGTGGTCCTGGGAGAGCAGGGTGACGGAGGTCAGGCTGGGGGGTGAAGGCGTGTGGCCCATCCACACAGAGGGACGGGGCTTGGCCACACGCACTCAGAATAGGCGAGGCGCTGTCACCTGGACCTCAGGGGTGGGAGAGCCTGGATACACCTCAGACAACACCGTGCTCGGTGACAGAGGCCAGTCCCCAAAGGCCACACGGTGTGCGACTGGAGGACAGAGAGCAGATTTCCAGCTGCCGCGGGTGCGGAGGGGTGGGCAGGTGACCGAGGATGGGGGCGGAGTCGTATTTAGGGGGGATGAAAACGTCCTGGAACCTGATGCACCTGATGGCCACAGACACCGTGAAAGTACCAACTGCACAGCACCACTCACTTTGAAAACGGCGGATCTCAACCTCCACGAAGAAAAGGAATCAAAATAGAACGGTTCGCAGCAGATGACTCCGGTTTGGGGTGACTCATCCAGACCGTTTGCATGGTGGTCACTTGAAGACAAATCTGACCTTTTCCAGAAAGTGGAAAGGCCAGAGTGAGGTCCCAAGGGCCCCGGAGGGCTGCAGGCAGACTTCGTGTGAGGGCAGAGAAGGGCCTGAAGCCCAGACCCTCCCTCTGCCAAGCGTTGGAGGCCGGCTCACCCTGCTGGGTCGGGGCGGGGGTGCGCTTTGGGTTGGAGAAACAAAGGCCGTTGTCAGGTCCCGGCAGGCGGAGTCCAAGGGCCTGGACCGTGCTGGGGGTGCACGGTGAGGAGGGGGGGACGGCCCTCTCCTTTCCCTGGAGAAGCCGGCTTGGAGAAGAGGCGGTGGGAGGCCAGGTGGCCTCCCTGGGGGCATGGGTGACCGCCCAGTGGGCGTCCTGGGGACCCTTCGCCCTCACTCTGGGGCCCCGTGCACTGTGTGAGCAGTGCAGACACGCCCCCACGCTCCCCCACGGTGGCCTGTGTGGCCCAGGGGTTCGTTCCTCCCCCCAGAAATCACTTACCCACTCTGCGAGCAAGGGGTAGGCCCCGGAGAGATTTTCCAGGCCCCGTGGAAAGAAAGCGTGTCCAGGGCCAGAGTCTGGGAGGGGCCAGGCGGGGCCGGGAAGCCCAGACACAGCCCCCAGAAGGGGCTGGAGTGCCCGCCGGTCACCCAGAGTCTCACACGCCCGGACAGCAACACCTGGAAGCCTCACAAGGGAAACAGCCTCTGGAAAGTCCACCCACATAATCCCTTTTCACTCTTCCTTGGCGATCGCGCCTCGCTAACCAGCAGCCGACCGAGGGCCGTTTCTCCAGAGGCTGGTGGATCCCCAGGGGGAGTGGGGAGCCCGCGGTTCCCCGGCAAGGCGCCAGCCTGAGCAGCAGCCCCTGGTGCCCTGGAGGCCGTGGTGTCTCAGGCAGGCTTCCCCGTCCCCAGCTTTCCCCGGGGTGAGTGTCTGGGACGGGGGGCCCGGCAGGCACAGGGTGGGCCCTTGAGGGGGAAGGCGGGGGAGGAGAAGAAGCTGGCGGGGGGGCGAGGGGACGGCACTGGTCACTCAGGCCCCCTCGCGGTGGATGGGGGGCTGCCTCTGGCGGGGGCCACACAGCCTCTGCTCGCCTTTGCTCCCTGGGTGTGATTTCTCGCTCTGTCACCTTGCAGGCACTGATGACAGTGGCCACCCACAGGAAGGACACTCATTCTGCTCAGGCACAGGCTTCTGATCTCCAGGCGGGGACTCTGGTCGAGTCCATTTTATAGGTGGGGAAACTGAGGCTCAGAGAGGTGCTGCATCAGGACTCCTGTGCGGTGGAAAGAGTTAAGAATCATCTCTCTAGGGGCGCCTGGGTGGCTCCGTCGGTTAAGCATCCGACTTCGGCTCAGGTCATGATCTCACGGTTCGTGAGTTTGAGCCCCATGTCAGGCTCTGTGCTGACAGCTCGGAGCCGCTGGAGCTGCTTCAGATTCTGTGTCTCCCCCTCTCACTCTGCCCCTCCCTGCTCACACTCTGTGTCTCTCTTCAAACATAAATAAAACATTAAAAAAAATTTAAAAAACTCATCTCTGCATCTTGCATGCATCCCCCCCCCCCCCCCCACAACCCAGCATTCAAACAGACAGGAGGTCCCAGGTCCCATCTGCCTGCCCCATCTCTGGGCCTGGGGACAGGGGGAGGAAAATCAGGGCCAAGGGGTAATGGATCTGGAGGTGTTTGCCAATTGCAAAGCTCTAGCACCCAGGGGTGATTATTATTCCCACAACACCTCGGGGCGATGGTCAGGGTCAGGCGCTCTCATGGGTCGAGTGTGTCCCCCAAACCCCATGTAGAATCCCTAACCCCTAGTTAGGGTTCCTCGAACAGAACTGCATTTGAAGACAGGGCCTTTAAAGGGGCAAGTAAGGTAAAAGAGGTCACTGGGGTGTCTGTAGGAGATTCGGGGACAGGCACACAGGGAAGACCACGCAGGGACTCGGAAGGAGCCGGCCCTGCCCACACCTGGATCTCGGACTCCCCGCCTCCAGAAGAGTAGGGAAATACATTGGTTGTTATTAAGCCCATCGTCTGTAGTGCTTTGTCTGGCTGCCTGAGCAGACAGAAGCCACTAAATATTTTATAACATATTTGCAGGTCAAGTGCAGTGTGACTTAAGGCAGCCCGTGGCCCTGCTCCGGGAGAGATTCCAGAAGCTTCTGTGTCCCTGGATGTCTACCAGCAGCCCCTTCCCGGGGTGGGGCCGGGGGGGGGGGGTGGCTCATCAGGGCTCCACACCGCCGTCTACACGGAGCACAGCGTGGACATACACAGTGGCCGGTCCCACGACCGGCCCTCCCCCAGTCCAGGCCTTGGCACGGGAACCCCAGGCGAACGGCCGCGGGGAGGAGGAGCCGCCAGGGAGAGGTGGCCCCGGAATGTTCCGCCTTTGGCTCCGCGCCTGCCCTGCAGCGAGGCGAGCACAAGGTGAGTTTCACACTCCTGGGAGGTTTTGGTCCCAAGGCTTCTCTCCCCCCCAGAAGCCATGAATGGACGTTTCACGGAGAAAGGCCCCATTATTTTTCCCCATGTAAAGTGGGCCGCTCTGCGTGGGCTCCAGGTGGCTCACAGCCCTCCACAAACAATCTCAGGGGCCCGGGAGTCGCTGGCAGGGCGCGTGTGAACAACACTGCAAGCCCCCTTGCGGGCCAGCAGGCCCCTGCCCCCCAGGCTGGGTCAATATCGATGCAGAGCAAAAGGTGGTGCCCAGCCACGAGTAAGGAGCGTGCGGAGCTACCCAGGGCTGCTGCTAGAGGCTCTGGCACCTGGGCTGGGACAGAGCTCTCAGGCTGGGGCAGGGGTGGGGGCTGGGGGCAGAGGGGGGGCTGGGGGCAGGGGGGGGGCTGGGGGCAGAGGGGGGCTGTGGCAGTAGGTGGGGGCGGGGGGCAGAGGTGGGGGGTGGGGGCAGAGGGGGGCTGGGGCAGAGGTGGGGGCTGGGGGCAGGGGTGGGGGCTGGGGGTAGAGGTGGGGTCTGAGGACAGAGGTGGGGGCTGGGGGTAGAGGGGGGCTGGGGCCGGGGGGGGGCCTGGAGGCAGAGGTGGGGGCTGAGGGTAGAGGGGGGGCTGGGGGCAGAGTGGAGGCTGGAGGCAGAGGTGGGGGCTGAGGGCAGAGGTGGGGGCTGGGGCAGAGGGGAGGCTGGAGGTACAGTGGAGGCTGCAGAGATGGGGACTGAGAGGGGCTGGAGGTAGAGGGGAGGCTGGGGGCAGAGGTGGGGGCTGAGGGCAGAGTGGGGGCTGGGGGCAGAGGAGAGGGCTGGAGGCAGAGTGAAGGCTGGGAGCAGAGGTGGGGGCTGAGGGCAGAGTGGGGGATGAGGGCAGAGGTGGGGGCTGGGGGTAGAGGGGGGCTGGGGGCAGAGGTGGGGGACTGGGCAGAAGGGAGGCTGGAGGCAGAGTGGAGGCTGGAGGCAGAGGTGGGGGCTGAGGGCAGAGGCAAGGGCTGGGGGCACAGGTGGGGCCTGGGGCCGAGGGGAGGCTGGGGGCAGAGGTGGAGCCTGGGGGCAGAGTGGAGGCTGGAGGCAGAGGTGCGGGCTGAGGGCAGAGGTGGGGGCTGGGGGTAGAGGGGGGCTGGGGCAGAGTGGAGGCTGGAGGCAGAGTGGGGGCTGAGGGCAGAGGTGGGGGCTGGGGCAGAGGGGGGGCTGGGGGCAGAGGGGGGCCTGGGGGCAGAGGTGGGGTCTGAGGGCAGAGGTGGGGGCTGGGGGGAGGGGGGGGTGGGGGCAGAGGTGGGGGCTGGAGGGAGAGGTGGGGGCTGAGGGCAGAGGTGGGGGCTGGGAATAGAGTGGGGCTGAGGGCAGAGGCAGGGGCTGGGGCAGAGGGGAGCCTGGAGGCAGAGTGGAGGCTGCAGAGGTGGGGGCTGAGGGGGGCTGGAGGCAGAGTGGAGGCTGCAGAGGTGGGGGCTGGGGGCAGAGGTGGGGGCTGGGGCAGAGGTGGGGGCTGGGGGCAGAGGGGGGCCTGGGGGCAGAGGTGGGGTCTGAGGGCAGAGGTGGGGGGCTGGGGGGTAGAGGGGTTGGGGGCAGAGGTGGGGGCTGGAGGCAGAGGTGGGGCTGAGGGCAGAGGTTGGGGGCTGGGGGCAGGGGTGGGGGCTGAGGGCAGAGGTGGGGGCTGGGGGCAGGGGTGGGGGCGGGGGTAGAGGGGGGCTGGGGGCAGAGGTGGGGGCTGGGGGCAGAGGTGGGGGCTGGGGGCAGAGGTGGGGGCTGGGGGTAGAGGGGGGTTGGGGGGCAGAGGTGGGGGCTGGAGGCAGAGGTGGGGGCTGAGGGCAGAGGTGGGGGCTGGGGGTAGAGGTGGGGTCTGAGGACAGAGGTGGGGGCTGGGGGCAGGGGTGGGGGCTGGGGGTAGAGGGGGGCTGGGGGCAGAGGTGGGGGCTGGGGCAGAGGTGGGGGCTGGGGGCAGGGGTGGGGGCTGGGGGTAGAGGGGGTTGGGGGCAGAGGTGGGGGCTGGAGGCAGAGGTGGGGGCTGAGGGCAGAGGTGGGGGCTGGGGCAGAGGTGGGGGCTGGGGGCAGAGGGGGGCTGGGGCAGAGGTGGGGGCTGGGGGCAGGGGTGGGGGCTGGGGGTAGAGGGGGTTGGGGGCAGAGGTGGGGGCTGGAGGCAGAGGTGGGGGCTGAGGGCAGAGGTGGGGGCTGGGGGCAGGGGTGGGGGCTGGGGGTAGAGGGGGGCTGGGGCAGAGGTGGGGGCTGGGGCAGAGGTGGGGGCTGGGGGCAGGGGTGGGGGCTGGGGGTAGAGGTGGGGTCTGAGGACAGAGGTGGGGGCTGGGGGTAGAGGGGGTTGGGGGCAGAGGTGGGGGCTGGAAGCAGAGGTGGGGGCTGAGGGCAGAGGTGGGGGCTGGGGGCAGGGGTGGGGGCTGGGGGTAGAGGGGGGCTGGGGGCAGAGGTGGGGGCTGGGGCAGAGGTGGGGGCTGGGGGCAGGGGTGGGGCTGGGGGTAGAGGGGGGCTGGGGGCAGAGGTGGGGGCTGGAGGCAGCGTTGGGGACTGGGGGCAGAGTAGAGGCTGGGGGCAGAGGGGGTGCTGGGGGCAGAGGGGGGGCTGGGGGCAGAGGTGGGGGCTGAGGACAGAGGTGGGGGCTGGGGCAGAGGGGAGGCCGGAGGCAGAGCGGAGGCTGGGGGCAGAGGTGGAGCCTGGGGGCAGAGGTGGGGGCTGAGGGCAGAGGTGGGGGCTGCGGTGGGAACCGCAGGCAGAAGTAAGGCTGGGGGGCCTGGGTGAGCGCCCTGCCGCCCCCCACACCTGGTTTTGCTTTGCCAAAGTCAAGGGGGGAGAATTTTCCTACCTTATTTGCCTAAGGCTCAGTTTGTAGAATATGCTTTTCAGGTGTGTAAGCGGAGGGTGGCCTCCTCGCCGCTGCCTCCAGGGGCCCAGCCCGAAGGGTGCCCCGCTGATCCGGACCCTGCCCCTGCAGCAGCCCCTGACGGCAGTGGAGGGACGGCCTCTCTAGGGGGTGGTCATCCGGGCCCGAAGTGTGCGTTGGAGCTGAGAAATCAGTTACAACCCAGGGTCGTGGGGTGGCCGGCCGGGCCTCCGGGTGGGCGCTGGGTCTTCAGGGTGGACGTGTGTGTCCGGTCAAGTTCCCAGCTTCCTGGGTCTGTCCACCTCCTGCTTGCACATCTTTGCCATGGGCGGGAGGCGGCAGGCCGTGGCCCGAGGCTGCAGACCCAGGCGTCTCAGAGCAGGGGGAGGAGCGCCTCCTGGAGAGGCCCCAGGTTCACCCGGCTCCCCCTGCTCCCTGGGGCCTCCTGAACCCAACAGCTTCTCAGTTCCCCTTGCTTACTTATGGAGACGGAGGGCTTGCTCCCTGTGAGGGTGGCCCAAGCTTAGTAGGATGGCCTGAAGTGAGGCAAAGTCTCTCTGTTCCCACCTTCCTTCCTCCTGCTTTCTGGGGGCAACGGAGCTGAGCGTGTTACAAAGCCCCCCACTCTCCTTCGCCTGCCCGCAGCGCCATGGTGGGCAGGGGCTGGGGGGCAGGGGCTGGGACTGGGGACAGGGGCAGGGGCTGGGGCTGGGGGCTGGAGGCAGGGGCTGGGGGCAGGGGCAGGGGCTGGAGGCAGGGGCTGGGGGCAAGGTCTGGAGACAGGGGCTGGGGGCAGAGGCAGGGGCAGGGCTGGGGGCAGGTGCTGGGGCTGGGGACAGGGGCAGGGGCTGGAGCTGGGGGCTGGAGGCAGGGGCTGGGGGCAGGGGCAGGGGCTGGAGGCAGGGGCTGGGGGCAAGGTCTGGAGACAGGGGCTGGGGGCAGGGGCAGGGGCAGGGCTGGGGACAGGTGCTGGGGCTGGGGGCAGGGGCAGGGGCTGGAGCTGGGGGCCGGAGGCAGGGGCTGGGGGCAGGGGCTGGGAATGGGGCAGTGTCTGGAGGCAGGGGCGGGGGGCTGGGGACAGGGGCTGGGGGCAGGGGCTGGAGGCTGAGGGCTGGTGGCAGGGGCTGGAGGCTGAGGGCTGGTGGCAGGGGCAGGGCTGGGGGCTCGGGGCAGTATCTTTCGTGGTCTAGTGCAGAAGCAACCACCCCTGGTTAGAGAGGGAAGTCAGCCTCGAATGATCGAGTGAATGAATGAATGAATGAATGAATGGGTTTGCTGCGGAGACCCGAGAGGCTTCACAATGTCTTCTGAGAGGGGGCCAGCCAGCGATCGAGCCCACCCCTGCGGCAACTCCTATTGGCGGATTTTCTCGTCTCCAAAGTGGCCCTGCCAAGTGTTATAAAAATACAGCCGAGCGCCAGAGCGCTCATCGACGCACTTACTGCCTCGGGGTGAAAGGTTAAACAAATCCCTCCTCAGAATTTACTGCGCTGGCTTCTGCTTCGGCGGGGCCCTGCCGAAGGAGACGTATTTCATGCAGAAATACCTCCCCTAAGTGTTGGAGGAGGCAGGGGCCCAGCACGCAGAAGGCGGCTTCCAGATTTTTATGGAACAAAGGTAGCTATATAAACTCGCCAAAAACAAGTCCTTTACAGAAACCCGTTTGTAAAACTTACTTTCCAGTAACCAGTAAATCAGAGGGTAGGCTGGGAATTGCTAGTTGAAATGGGCAGTGGTACTTTTATGTTCTTGATTCTGTGCTGATTTGAATTTTTGGAAGACGGTGTGGGGAGGGAAGGGGGTGGCCCTGGGGGGGGGGGGGGCTGTGCCCAGCCCACTGCCCGGCAAGCCCGGCTGACCTGCCCCCTGCCCTCCATGGGAATGGGGGGCATTGGTGAACCGCATACGGGATGGATGGGGCTCTAGCTGGGTGTGGGGTCACCCTGAAGGGCGCAGGCACGGGTGGCGCGAAGGGCTTGGCGTGTAGGGTGGCCAGGGAGCGGCTTCCCGCACCCACTGCCCAGCCCCGGGTGCCTGCGGAGGGCCGGGGTCCCGGGACTCCTGATGCGAACATGCCCCCGCCCAAGTGACACAGGACCTTGGATGGTGTTCTTGTCCCTGTGGCAAGAGTGGCCGGCCTCCCCGGGCAGGACGTGAGTCGCCTCCTGAGCTGGTCACTCCTGTCCCCATCTACACAGAAAACGTCCCCCTGGGCTGTCCCGGCATTCTAGACTTGGCGGGGTGGCTCCCCAAAGCTCCCTGGGCCCTTTGCTCAATCACCAGTCATAAGGGGACTTTGAGACCGTGGCCCAGAGCAGATGGCATGGACCAAGAGGGGAGGGTGGTAGAGACCCCGAGGGGGCCAGCCAGGGGGACTGGTGCCACTGTGATCTCCCCCATCCGAGTGGGGACACGCCATGGTGCCCGGGCAGCAGCCTGGGCCCGGGAGGCCAGAGAGGTCGGGGGGCTGAGCCACCACATCACGCCCCGGGCCTCCAGGGGACCTTCCTGGTGGGGTCTCACGCCTAGCGGGGAACAGACGTGTGATGATGCTTAGGTGGGGCGTCAGGGGGGGCTGCTATGGGGCTGGAGGAGGCTCCCCCAAGGCCTGGCCCCGACCTGCTCTCCGTAGGGCAGAGCCTCCTCGCCACAGGGGCTGGGGGAGCAGAGTCCCCGGGGGCTGCCCTGCACTGAGGCGGCCAGTGGCCCCACAAGGGCGTGAGTCATCACGGGCAGGCAGGGCCAGGGTGGCCTGGCAGGGAGGGCCCGGTGGGCGGGGGCCGTGCCCCTGTCTGGCCAGACGGGCCGAGTCTCCGGCAGGCGCCTGAAATAACTCTCGGGGCGTCCAGCAGCGGGAGGAGGGTGTGGACGCCAGCAGGACGGACGCGCCGGTAGCCGCGAGCATGGGTGCCAGGCCAGGTAACCAGAGCCTGGCCCGGGGACACCCCTCTGGCCCAGGCGCAAAGCTGGGGGGGCAGCCCCCCTCCCCCGGGCCTCCACATCCTCCTCCAGCTGCCGCAGGAACTTCTGGGCCCTGATGGAAACCTAGCGGCTGTAACTCCCTCCTGCCTCCTTCCCTGGGGCCCTGGGGGGAGGGGCCCTCGACGCTCTGCACCGTCTCCCGGACCCACCCTCCGGAGGCCGCAGACAGGGACCTCCAGCCTGGGTCCCGCGGACCCTGTCACCCAGTGCACCCCTCTCCACCCACAGCTGGCAGGTCCCGGCCGGCGCCCCGCCCTTGCCCCGCCTCCCGGCACAGGGCGGTAACGAGGGGCCTGTGTCAGTGTCCTGGGGCCACCGTAATCATTCCACACGAATGGGGCAGCTGAAACAACAGCAAGCTGTCCTCTCCCCGTCCTAGAGGCTGTCTTCCCTCTGCTTGTGTGCGTCTCCCTTCCGACAAGGACCTGAAACATTAGATCCAAACCCACCTAAATCCGGGATGGCCTCATTACGCCTGTGAAGACCGTTTCCCAGCGAGGCCACATTCTGTGGTTCCAGTGGACACGAACATGGGGGGACGCTCCTGAACCCAGTGCAGCGCCCGCTTGTGGCCCCTGCAGCCAGGTCCACAGGGGCCTGTGGATGGGAGGGGCCCCCCAGGCGCTCCGGGGAGCCAGGCGGTTGGAGGTTTGGCTGAGCGCTGGAACAGGGGCTGGCCAGACGGGGAGAGGGGGCCGTGCCGGGAGGCTCCTGACGGGCCAGGCTGGACCAGCACCCCCAGGGCCGGGCTCGGAGAATGCCCACGGGAAGGCCTTTGCGCACCGAGACAGATGTTGGCGTGAGGCTGGCCCAGGGCGGCCCCGGTGGCTGCTGCAGTTGTCTGAGCCTCTGTCCTTCTGGAACACCGTGGAGGTCACATGCCCGTGGCCGGGACAATGAGGATGTGGCCTGTGGGGAGCTCTTGGACAAGCGGGCAGGACACCCATCAGGAAAGTGGGGGTACAGGGGTGGGGGTCCCGGCTGGCACCTCAGGCTCAGCTGTTGGCCGGCCAGGCTCGGCTCCCGTCACACTCCTCCAGGTGCCCCGATGCCCCTGTCCTGGACTGGGTCCAGCGTGTCCTCCCCCACGGGCCTCCCTGGGGGAGGGGGCATCCAGGGCCTCAAAGTCGAGGCCACAAGAAGGCCAGTAAGAGGCATCCATGGTGCAGAGGGGCCTTGGAGGACCCTGTGGCTGTAAACGCAAGGTGCCGGGGGCCGGACAGAGGTAACCCTGTGTTAAATACACCGCCCGCCAGCAAGGGGTGGGGGACACCCTGTGGAAACACGCCAGGGCTGTGACCCTGAAACCAGGAGGCCTACAGCAATCCCATGGGTGGGTGGCAGGGAGGGAACCGGGCAGGCACCACCAAATGTGGGGCATGAGCATACAGGCCACGGGCAGTCTCAAAGGCTCTGTTAGGCCAAGGGTGTTTCCATGTGGGGACCACCTGTGTGTCCCCGTGGCCCCTTCCATTGGCAACAGAGCCCTCACCCTCCAAAGGAAGAGGAACGCAGACAGGTGAGGCCAGCGTTCACAGGCTCTGGCCATTTATAGCCTTACTGGTCTCTGGGCATCAAGGGGAGATGGCAAGAGCCCAGTTTGTCCCAGTCTGGCTCTGAAGACAGGGATCCCAGAAATATCGGGCAGTGAGCAGACTAGAGCCAGGGGCAGCAGGCCCTGCCCTGTGGGCACGAGGCTCTGCCCCACGGGTACCAGGCTCGGCCCCCATAGGCAGTGGACTCTGTCCCATGGATAGCTGTGGGCAGCAGGCCCCTGGGTATCAGGCTCTGCCCCATGGGCAGCAGGCCCCGCCCCGTAGGCACCGGGCCCCGCCCCATGGGCAGCAGGCCCTGCCCTGTAGGTGCCAGGCTCCGCCTCCATGGGTGCAGGCTCTGCCCCATAGGCACAGGCCCCGCCCCCATGGCATCAGGCTCCGCCCCCAGGGGCACGAGGCCTCGCCCTATAGATGTCAGGCTCCACTCCATGGGCACCAGGCCCCGCCCCACAGGCACCAGGCTCCTCCCCCATGGGTACAGGCCCTGCCCCACAGGCACAGGCCCCTCCCCCATGGGCACCAGGCTCCACCCCATAGGCAGCAGGTTCCGCCCCATGGGCAGCAGCTGTCAGAGCCCCCAAGGGGCCGTGGAAAAGTCGCAGGGGACTGAGGACAGAGGCCGGAGGGATGCAGTTGACAGAGGGTTTAGACCTCCTGCCTCTTGAACGTGGATGGAATAAGTTGCTGTCATTCGAAGCCCCCGTCTGGGGGTCCTGGTTACTGGACCCTGGTCTTACAGTCTCCTACGGCTGCCGCTCTTGCCAGCCCTGCTCTGCTCGACCACATGCCTCCAGTCCGCCCTCCACTGCGGGCTCCCCGACGGTCTCCACCCACATCCAAGGCCCGTCCTGTCCCGTGCGGGTGGCTCCCAAGTGTGGCTGTCCCAGGGGACGGAGGGAGACGCTGGGGAGAAGCCGTAGCGGGGGAGGTGGGTGCTCAGGGGGCTAGGGGCCCTGAGCGAAGGAGCTAGGCGCCGTGGCTGGGTCAGGTGTCTGTGAGGCCAGTGCATGACCCCACCCCCCCTCCCCGCTGGCTGGTGGCCTCATCCTCCTCCCGCCTTGGGTCAGACAACCCAGTGGCCCGCCTTTCCCCAGTGGGGTTGCACCTCTGGGGCGACAGGCGCCTGTGTCTTCTCTGCTTGAACCCACTCAGCCGGCCGCACAGAGCTAGGCACGCAGTAGGGGCGAAAGAGCCCATTAACCTGACTTCCCCCTCGGATGCGTATTTAGCGGTGCCCACACCGAGTGCCAGGTGCCCGCGCTCAAGGGGGATGTTTACAGCACTGCCTGTAAGCGGGCCCCATGGTTGAGAACCGTCAGCACAGAGCCCGACGCGGGGCTTGAACTCGCGAACCGTGAGATCGTGAGCTGAGCCGAAGTCAGACGCCAGGAGCCCTTCAAGTCTGTTTCAAAGGGGTCTTCCCACAGCAGGTTACCAGCGCCCGTGGGGCCCTCTTCCCGGGACACGCGGGGAGAACACAGACCTGGGGCCAAGAGAGATTCTCCTCCGAGGCCCCTGAGGACCTCCGGGGGCCCCATTTCTGGGCGATCGGGACCACGCTCGCGTCCGCCCTCATCTCGCGCACAGCCCGGAGCCCCTCACCGGCAGGCGGGAGGGGGACAGCCCGGGCAACTCCCCAACGGGGGCCGCGCTGGGAGGAACAGGGGAAGAAGGTGAACTCGGGTGGAAAATCAGTCCTCGGGGCTCTGCGGTGGCCGTCACGTCCCCAGGAAGGTGAGCGTTACCCCGGCACCGCCAGGCAGCATCTGTCCGCCTTTCCCCGAGGCGATTCGATAGCCAAGCAGCTGCTTGTGCGCTCAGGGAACACGGCAGAGACACGCGTGGGGACGCGCACAGGCGCACGTGCGGGCCACAGATCAGCACGCTCAGCTCCTACTTGTCCTCCCTGCCCGCTAATCTGCCTCTGGCACAGGTGCGGGCCAGCAGCGGGGCGCCCGCTCTTCCTGCCCAGAATGCCACACGCCCCCCACTCCCCTCTTGGCGTCTGGGCCACCTCAGCACTGCTCCCAGGCTGTTCCAAGCTCCGGGCAGCCCAGCACAGCCCCATCTTTGCTGAGGACCTGTAGCTGTGGGAGGAGCTGGCCAGGAGGGGGGGGGGGTGGTCCAGACTCAGCAGGGGTCCCGCCGCCTAGGGGTGGGGGGCTGCAGCTGGCAAGAAGTCCCCTACCGCACCTGCGTCTGACAGGTGGCGCCTACCGTGCCCTGGGCTCTGGGGCCGTTGTGCCCGGAGGCAGGGCGCTGGGTCTGGGGTCAGCTCGAGCTCTGAGCAGCTTTGAGGCCCCGGGGGGCCTCTGTACCTCTCTGGTCTTGGTTTCTCCTAGTGACCCAGGAGGGCTCTGGGGTGAGAATTGGACAGTGGCTGGTTTGAGGGACCCGTCCACCCTGCAGGGCCCTCAGGGCCCCCAGGAGAGCCGGTTCTCACCTGATGAGGTGTGGGCCCAGGGGACGCACCCAGCTGGGCCGCCAGGTGGGGGTCACAGCGGCCCGAGGGAGGAAACCAGCCAGGAGCCTGGATCCCTCCGGGCCTGACACCGTGGACGTGGCTGTGATTTATGGTCCCGGCACCCGCCACGCACAGTTCTCCTCAGCGGCCTCCTGGCTCCAGGGAGAGGTGCAGGTGGGGGTCTGGGTCCAGGCTGGGTGGGTGTCCCAGTCCCCTCTTGGTCCCTCCCTGCGTTTTGTCCGCAGAACTGAGTGGGCGAGCCGTCCCTGCAGGGCCGGGTCCCGGTGTGAGCCTCGAGCTGGTGACCGCTGGCCCCTCTTAGCCTCGGTCTCCCCACCTGAGCGCTGGGGTTGTATGGAGCGCAGCACAGGCTGGAGGGCAGTGTTCGGTGAAGGCACGACCCCAGCCGGTTCCGGCGCCTGAGAGGACGCCGTGGTTGCACTCGCGGACACAGCTCTGGGGCGGACTGTGCCGGGTCCGGGCCCACTGCCTGCGGCCACATCTGCTGCCCAGGGTCAGCGGAGGACAGCTGCCTCCAGGGCCTGGCGTGGGGCCGGCAGGCTCGCCTAGCCCTGTTGAGGTCCCGCAGGCCCCCCATGAGCCCTTGGGCCTCGGGCCACAGTGGACAGGCAGCCTCAGAGCTCTGGGCACCTGGTCGGAGCCAGCTGTCCATCAGGGCGCGGCAAGCAGGGCGCGTGGCCCCTCCGGCCCCTCTGTGGAACCTTCCGTGGCTGTTTTCCTGGATGCACACCGTGGCCTGGGGCTCTGGCCACGTTCCTGGGGAATGTGGGGAGACGAGAGCGTCTTAGTTTCCGACCGCTCCTGTAACAAATCCCCGCAAACCCAGTGCCTTAAAACCGCGACATCGTGCTCCCTCACAGTCCACGGGTCTTCTGGGGCCAAGGTCAAGGTGTGGGCGGCACTGGCTCCTGGAGGCTCCAGGGGAGGATCCTGTGTCCTGCCTTTTCCAGCTTCTGGAGACACCGCCTCCTCCGGGACCGGGTCCCCCCTCCGCCCCCCCCGCCACCGTGTCTCCCTGGCCCCTCCTCTGCTCTGAGGGTCCCCTGATGGCCCTGGGAGCAACCGGATGACCCGGGTGAACCCAGCTTGCTCAGCTGACTAGCGAACTCAAGCCGTCTGCCGCAGAGTGCAACACGCCCCCCAAGTGGCAGGACCCCCAGCCCCTGTCCTCTGTGCCCTTTGCTCAGGGCACAGTCCACAGGCCTCGGTACCGTCAGAACTGCCTCCTTCTCCCCCAGCTGAGCCCTGGAGACCCGTGCTCACGCCCAGAGCCTGCACTCGGGCCAAGAGTGGTGCCTCGTGCAGCCCCTCCCCGGCACAGGGCCGAGGCCTGAGGCATAGCCTCCCAGCACTTTGGGGGGGTCCCCTGAACTTCCATTTGCCCTGGGGCTCCCCATTCTCAGGCCGGGGGGTGGGGTGGGGAGCTGTTAGGAGCGCTGCCATCAGAGGCCAGAGCTGACCATCTGTCTAAGCTCCGAGTGTGGTCACCGCGGGGCCAGGGTTCAGCTGGTGGGTGAGTTCCGTGCATCCCCTCAGCAGAGGGGAGCGGGGTACAGCCAGCAACGTCTCTGCCTCTGGGAAGGGGCCTCAGGACCTTCGAGTGTCGGGACTCCACCTGGGAGGCCCTGGGCTGGCACATCGCCTGTGGGCTCCTTGTGATGCTGGATGTGTAAGAATCAGGCGGAATCCCAGCACAGAAGTTTCCAGAAAGAAAAGTCAAGCAAGATGCAGGCTGCAGGGGAGCTCCATCCACGCCCAGAAAGTTGGGTCCGCACCCCAAGCTGGCGGCTCTGAGGCCTCCAAGTGGGCGTTGGCCACGGGACTGGGGAGAGTTTGTTCAAACCCCCAGCGCGGGTTTGCTTCCGTGTGAACCGGGTTGACCGCTTGCAGGTTCAAGGGCCCCCCATCCAGGCCATCAACAAGCTCTAAACCCGTTTCACAAAATCACGGAAACGCTCTTCAAACTTGAGTCAGGGAGCCGCGTCCCTGTGGGATGAGCCCCGAGTCGTCCCGCGGGGCGGCCCCCGATCCCCCCTCTGTCTACAGGGCCGCCCAGCTGGGCCTGCTGAGGGTCACCTCACGGGGACGCCCCCCACTCTGCCCCCCACCCCTCGGGGCTCTGCCGTGTGCCTGCCGGTGACCTTGGGCCCACCTCCTGTTCACGTCCCGGATGTGCGCGGCGCAGCAGGTGGGAGCCAGCGCCAGTGTTACCGTGACCTTCCGCCAGAGTTCCGCCTGCGGCCGGGCACTCTCGGGACCTCTGGGATTTCTTCTCCCCTTTTCACACCTTATTCGCCTCTTTTAATTTTTTTTTTAACGTTGTTATTTTATTTTTGAGACAGAGAGAGACAGAGCATGAATGGGGGAGGGGCAGAGAGAGAGGGAGACACAGAGTCCGAAGCAGGCTCCACCCTCGGAGCCACCAGCACAGACCCCGACGCGGGGCTCGAACTCACGGACCGCGAGATCATGACCTGAGCCGAAGTCGGCCGCCTAACCGACTGAGCCACCCAGGCGCCCCTATTCGCCTCTTTTAAATACTCATTTTTGTTTTCCTCTTCTTAGATACGCTGCACATACTGTAAGATTTGCTGTTTTAAAGTGTGCAGTTCAATGGCGTCTGGAATTGTCACACATGCGTCACCCTCAGTCGTCGCGCCCTCGTCCCTGCTCCGCACAACCAGTGACCCGCTCTCTGTGTCTGGACACATAGGCGCAACCACACAGCGTGTGTCTTTGTATCCGGCCGTGTCACCAAGCGCCCTTTCCTCTTTACGGCCGAACATTATTCCATCGAGTGGATGGACCGAATTTCGTTTATCCGTCCGTCTGCTGAGGGACAGTTGGGTTGTTTCCACCCTGGGCTCCTGTGAGCAGAACCGTGAACATTGGTGCGTGTTTCTGTGCGGACAACTGTTTGCCATTGTCACTGGTGTTTACCCAGGACGCCCTGGGTCACCGGGTGATTCTGCGTGTAACCTTCTGGGCAAACACCCAGCTCTTTTCTGCCATGGCCGCGCCAGCCACGCACAGGGTCCCACATCCCACGTCCTCGCCAATGCTGGTTGGCTTGTTGGTGGACCGCGGCCGTGGTGGGCGTGGAGTGGCACCTCTCGGCGGGTTTGCTGTGCGTCTTCTGACGGCCAGTGACGTGGAGGATCTTTCCATGTGCTGATTGGCCGTTTGTGTATCTCCTCTGGTGGTGAGATGCCTGTTCAGATCTTTTGCCCATTTTTAAAAATGAGATGGTTTGTCTTTTGGTGGTGAGTCGTAAGGGGTCTTTACATACTCTGGATACTGGTCTTTTATCAGACAGGTGATTTGCAAATATCTTCTCCCACTCTGTGGGCTGTCTTCTCACGGTCTTGACGGTGTCTTTTGAAGGACGAAACTTTTTAACTCTGGTGAAATCTCATGTCTCTCTTTTTTCTTTTATTGCTTATGCTTTTGGAATCTTTATTCATTTTCATCCAAGTGCCAGGGATACATTTTGCAAGGTGCCCGAGCCCTTCATGAGCAGGGTGGCGGGCAGGATGTGCCCAGCGTTGGCACAGACCATAGTGGTCTTCGAGGCTGAGGGAGGCCAAGGCAATCAGGGAAGACTTCCTGGCGGAAGAGGCTGGTCCTTCACGTTGCCGGGCTGGGACCTTGCCCCTTCGGCACGGTGGGGGCTCCTTGGTGCGGAAGTGGGGCCGAAAGCCCCCCGCCCTTGGAGCCCAGATACTGGACAGTGAGCAAAGAGCGGCAGAATGCGGGGCTGGACGCACACAGGGTAATTAATGTTGACTTACAGAAGCTGTATTAAATTGGATAGAAACTGGCGAAAATGGGATTAGGGAAGCAGCCGAGCCAAGAGCACACAGAAGCAGAGCGCCCGGCCGCACTCTCGGAGGCGGGAGAGCGGGAGGAGGCGCTGGACATTTCTCGGTGATCACGTCATGTCCGAGGCTCCAGGCTCGGCCTCCCCACGCCCCCGGAGGGGCGGCCAGCTCTGGGCCGGGAGGATGGGAAGGCGGCTGCTCCCCTCCCTGTGACCGGCTTATCTGCGCTGAGCTCACTCCAGTCGGAGGATTAATTTGGAAACAATTAAAATTCTGTGCGAAACCGGCAGCAGGCCGGCAGGCACGGAGAGCTTTCAGCACCGAGGCGGGATCCAATTAGTGTGGGTTAAGTCGGCCGCAGACCAGCAAGCAGGGGACGGCTCCCAGGCAGGGCGGCCGGGGCTGGCTCTCCGGTGCCCGGGGCCCCCACGCGCACCGACGGCGGCCCGGCCGGGCCCACGGCAGGGTCACCGCGGGCCACGCCCGCGCTGGCGCCTCGTTCGTGCAGCTGTCCCGTGCGGTCGCCCATCCCGCGCGGGCCTGGCCTCCGGCTCTGTAACGGCTGGTTCGGGATTTCTGGAGACATGGTCAGTCTTTGTGGGCCCGCTGGGACGCTCCCGGCTGTCTGGCCAGCAGGCGGCAGAGGTGACGTATGGTGAAAGGCGCGGGTCCTCAGGCTCACCTGCGGTCCAGGTGTGTGAGGAACCAGCGAGGCCACCATGGAGCTGAGTCGTGGAACCTTCCCGGTTCGAGTGAGGGCCCGCGGTGCAGACACGGCCAAGGGGACGTGGGAGCAGCTGTCCGCGACCAGTCGTCCCGGAGGCCGCCCCGGGGCCACGGTGGCTCGTCCATGTGCCCCGAGGCCCCGGGGACTTGGGCCGGGCACCGGGCTGGGGGCTTGGGGCTTATCCTGTCTGCACACAGGAACCCCACGCAGCCAGGTGCCGGCCCCGCCGAGGGGCAGAGGCCGTGTCAGAGCCACAGGCCCACGTTGGGGAAAAGGCAGTGGCACGGTGTCTACCCTGCCAGGCCTCCACACGCCTCCCGGACGTCAGGGGCCCGGGTGGCCAGCTCTGCGCCGGCACTGGCCGGAAGCACAGGGACACCCTCCGACGGCATTTCCAGCCCCGCGCTCAGCGCGCACAAAGCGGGCGCGTCCGTGTGTCGGGGTGCACGAACACACGAGCTGGTGGTGTCGGGGGGCCAGGCAGGCTGAGGGTCTGTGTGCACATGCCTCCTTCCCACCGCAGGGCCTGACGGCATCATGTCTCGGGGAGGGGGCTCTGCAGGCGAGGCATGTGGGCGCAGGGGCCTGGGGAGCCCAGAGGCTGGCCTCCTTCTTGCTGTCCCCCCGCGGCCCGTAGGGGACCACAGAGCTGGGAAGGGGCGCTGCTCGTGGGTGCGGGGGGAACCAGGGCCTGGTGGCGTCACAGCGACCCGAGCGGGGAGGGCCGGCGGGCGACCCATCCACAAGCAGAAGACAGAGGTGGAGAGGTCAGAGCGGGAGGGCCTCCTCGGACTGCAGTTCTGCGTGTGCTAATGAGCTTGAACTCTGGCCCCACTGCAGCCCGCCTGGCGGGGTCGTCCTGAGGCGGTGGCATTATCGGTTCCCCAAGACTCCGGCGACCCCCAGCCGTCCCCGTGCCGTTTGGGGCCAGACGCGGACGCCCGCTTCCAGCCGGAGCCGAGAGGTTAACACCGCTGGCGGCCTCCGCAGCCAGTGCGGGCGCTGGAGCACGGAGGGCCGACCTAGCAGCCTGCCCCCGAGGTGGGGGAGGCCCGGTTAGCTGGGGGCTCGGGGAGGCTAGGCGACTGGCCCAGGCCACGGGCAGCGGGGGGGGCTGGGTGGGCCGGCCACCTCCTCTGGCCTGGCTCACGGGGTGGAACTGGGCCATATGTGACCTGGTGTCTCCCTGAACCCAGAGGGAAAACTGGGCTCTCCTGCTGGGACCCCGGGATTTGCCTCCGAGCCGGGGCGTCGGGGGCTCCCCCAATTTCCACGGGTGTCTTTGCCCCCGGGGCCGTTGAGGCACCTGGGCTGGAAGGGCTGGTGCCTCACCTGGCCGTGACCTTTCCCGGGGGTTTCAGGTGAACTTAGTAAACTTCTCCTTCTGGGTGAATTCCCCAGCAAGGTGACGGAACTGGGGTTTTCCTGGCTGGAACGCAGGGCTCGTGCAGGGGTTCTGGCGACGGCATCCTGTGCCGCAGGGATGGCCTCCGGTGACCGATGGCTGCCCTGAGGGCTTCAAGCCCCCCAGATCTGCGTCAGGAGGCTTGAGGCGGCTTGTCCTGGTCCCAGAAGGTGCCCCACGCTGGCTAGGCCCCCTCAGTCAGCGCCCCCACCGTCTTCCCTCCCAGTGGGAGCCGGTTGCCTCTGACTCGCGCCCCCCAGAGTCATCTCTGTGCGCCCCCTGGGTCTGACGGACAATCCAACCCCCCGGTCGGGTTGTGGCAGCCTCGGCTCTGGCTCTTTCCCCCCTCGGAGCGGGCGCTGGGTGCCTGGCCACGGGGCCACGGGGCCTGGGTCCCGGGGGCTCAGGGTCAGGGAAGGGTGTGTGGTTCCTCCCAAAGAACCCCTCCCAGGAGGCTGGATGAGGAGCTGAGTTCACTTCCTGATTTGCCTGGAAAATACCCTTGGAATCCACTTGGCAAGTGGCCGCGGTACCTTTGCGGGAGGACATTTCTTCCGCTTGCGGTGAGGGCACACACAGCGCGGAGGCCCCTCCCGGCTGGACACACACGCTGGACTTCCCTGGGGTGACTCATGGGTGCCCGACTTCCCCTCTGCCCGGGCCAGGGGCGAGGACGCACAGTGGGTGCCCAGGCGGCTTCCCCGGGGGCAGGAGGGACCGCCGTGGGGACACGCCAGGCCAGAGATGGTGCTCTTGCTTCCTGGGGGACACGATGCATCTGGGGGCGTCCCGGAGCCCCTCCCCAAGGGGCGTCTGGAGCGGGAGGGCCTCTCGGAATAGTCTCTTCTTGTCCCTCCCTCAGCCCCGGACGTGGGGCTGGAGCTCCTGACCCAGCACGGTGGCAACAGCTTCCGACAGGATGGCCTGGCGGCCGAGATGCAGGGGACAAACGCAGGGCGCGCCATACGGGGCCTTCTGGAGCCGCAGCCTGAGGGGCTCCGGGGGAACGGACGGGGGAGGAGCCATGCCCTCTCCCCGAGCCTGTTTCCTCGCCTTCGAACTCCTCACCGCAGCGTAGGAATCCAGGCCCAACACGGGGAGGTGGCCGGTGCTGTCTTCAGTGGGTCCCTTCTGTCTCTGTGCCTCAGTCTTCACCCCTGAGAAGTGGGCGCCTACCCTCGCGGAGGGCAAAAGATGCTGCGTGATCACCGCGTGTGCAAGAGGTGCCGTGCATGAGGGATGCTCTCGTTAGAAAAGTTAATGAGGGAGGCAGGGGGGACTGGAGCCCGGGTCTGGGGGCAGCCTCGCCCCACCAAGCTGGCGAGACCCCGGGCCAGGGGCCTGGGCCCTGAGCCTCTGTCTCTTGATCTGTAAAAGGCGATAGCTGCATCAGTTGTCCACAGCCCGCCTGGGATCCGACGTGATGGACACGTGCTGGGATGACATTTGTGTGTGGGTGACCAGGCCGGGAGGCACCAGCGTTGTCTTTGCCCGAATTTCCCCCCCAGAATGTGGGCCACGGGCCAGCTGGACGTCACCTGGAGGGGCCCTGGACGGAGACAGCCTCGGAGGAAGGCCGGGCCTCTGTGTGGAAGTCCGCTCCGCCCCACAGCGCGTCCTGGGCTGCAGTTAGCCTCTCTGTCGCTGCCCCGAGGGCAGATGTTGGGCGGAGATCTGCCCTTCCGGAGCTGCAAGCGTCAGGATGTGCAGGTGGGGTTTGGAATCAAGGCACAGCACGAGCTAAGTGCTGTCACCACTGACCTTAATCAGGAGTCGGAGAACCCCAGCCGGGTGACAAGGGGCCTATCGCTGTGCCTCAGTGTCCCCTCCTGTGAAGGGGGGCAGGGCCCACAGGCTGGAAGGACAGCCGTCTCGGCTGGCCGTGAGCACGGTTGAGGGCACTGCGGTGATCCGAGTGCGGGGGCCCGGGGCGGGGGTCCCAACGTGGCCGTCAGCCGCTCTTGGGGGAGAAGTGACTCCCGCTGTGTCTTTGCTTCCCGGCAGGGCAGCTAGAGCAGATGATGGCATCCGACGGGTAAAACGAGCCCATCGGGTGAGGCCCAGCTGGACGCAGGTCACAGGCCCGGACGCCTGATACCCCTGAGAAGGCCACCATCCCCCCCGCTGTCACTGAGCCGTGTTGCCGTGGAGACGGCCCCCGCCGGGCACAGAAGACGCCTTCGGAGCGGGAGGTGGGCAGGCGAGGGTGGCAAGGGGAGCTGGGGGCAGGGCGTCCGCGTGTCTGGGGAGCAGGACAATGGCTGCTGGCCGCTGGCCCCTTCAGAGCAGGCCTGTGGCGGTCAGTTTCCCTCCCAACTTCTCCCAAACCTTTGAGCTCGCTTTGTGAGAGAACCAGACACAAGGATCCTTTTTCAGAGGATCACCTCCTTTCTTTCTTTGTGAAAAGTCAGAGGCCACGGGCGCCTCGGTGGCTCAGTCAGCCAAGTGTCCGACTTCGGCTCAGGTCACGATCTCGCGGTCCGTGAGTCCGAGCCCCGCGTCGGGCTCTGAGCTGACGGCTCGGAGCCTGGAGCCCGCTTCCGATTCTGGGTGTCCCTCTCTCTCTGCCCCTCCCCCGCTCCTGCTCTGTCTCTTTCTCTCTCTCTCAAAAATAAACAAACATTGAAAGAGGTCGGAGCACTTCACTTTTCCTCGTTCTGTGCAATTTCCTCAAGCTGCGGTGATGGCGGGCTGTGGGCGTGCTGGGGCTGGCAGGGCCCACGCCCTCGGGCCCTGCACTCACCAGCCGTCCCGGGCCACCCAGACAGGGTGTCCCAGACTGAGAAGGGGTGTCACGTGTCCATCCAGACAGGGGCACGTCGCGCTACCCCCACGCGGACCTTGGGCCTGTCCCTCTGCGACAGAGGCCACTGGGGTCAGCCTGGGGGAGAGGAGAGGGCCATGGGGCTAGCGGGCTGCTTCTCTCCGTGGGGACGGGAATCTTCTAAACGCTACCGTGGGGTGGTCGCGTGTACCTGTGAGGATGCTGGAAGCCCTTCGGGTGAGCGCTTCAAATGGGTGAATTTCTGGCCCGTGAGAACCGTTTAACGTTGTCAAGCGTCTCATCGATACTTCCTGCACTCAGCACGCGCTGCGAGGTCACTACGTTGGAGGCGCTGGGTCAGGGGTCCGATTTGGGAGGATTGACAAGGGCTGGCCCCGTAACAGCGGGAACGTGCTTACCGCCGCGGAGCTGTGCGCCGAGCAGTGGTTAAAATAGGACATTCCGAGTCGTGTGTGTTTTACGCACCAAGGAAGGAAACGCACCTGCCCCGAGGAGGGCTCCCCCCCCCCCATGCGTGCGGCCCTCACCTGTCCGCACCCGGACCTCCGGGCCTCCCCAGGCCTGACCTCGCGGGCGGGTTACGGAGCCGCTGAGCACAAGAGCACAGCCCCTTCCTGGGGGCCTGGGGTTGGAAACCAGTGCACCGAAGGGCCGTGCCGTGGGCTCTCCGTCGTGGAAGCAGGGGCCCTGCGTGGGGCCCACAGCCCCCCTCTGGACGAGGCGCTGGCCTCTCGAGCCTGAGGGGGGCCTTTCTCCCAGCGACGTGGGGGGAGAGAACAGGAGCCTCCGTGAGAGACCCCGACCAGGGCGAACGGCTGGTC
>NW_023397591.1:0-25318 GCF_007474595.2 Lynx canadensis | reverse complement strand
TTTTTAATGTTTATTTATTTTTGACAGAGAGAAGACAGAGTGTGAGCAGAGGAGGGGCAGAGAGGGGGGGGAGACACAGAATCCGAAGCAGGCTCCAGGCTCCGAGCTGTCCGCACAGAGCCCAACGTGGGGCTCGAACCCACGAACCGTGAGACCATGACCCCAGCCGAAGTCAGCTGCTTAACCGACTGAGCCACCCAGGCGTCCCTATTTAATTTTAATTTAATTTAATTTACTTCACTTAATTTTTATTTACTTCATTTTGTTATTTTTTATTTTATTTATTTTGTTCTACAGTCTTAAAAAAATTTTTTTTCTTTACATTTATTTATTTTTGAGAGAGAGAGAGAGAGAGAGAGCGTGAGTGGGGGAGAGGCAGAGAGAGAGGGAGACACAGAATCCCAAGCAGGCTCCAGGCTCCGAGAGCTGTCAGCTCAGAACCCGATGAGGGGCTCCAACTCAGGAACCGTGAGATCATGACCTGAGCCGAAGTCGGACACTCAACAGACTAAGCCACCCAGGCGCCCCTCGTACTTTTTTTTTTTTTAAGATGTTATTTTGGGGCTCCTGGGTGGCTCAGTTAAGCATCAGACTTTTGATTTTGGCTCAGGTCGTGATCCCAGGATTGTGGGACTGACCTTGTGTTGGTCTCTGCAACGGAGAGTGGACCCTGCTTGAGATTCTCTCTCTGCCCCCTCCCTGGCTTGTGTTCTCCCTCTCTCTCTCTCCCCTCTCTCCCAGAAAGAAATGAAGAAGAGAGAGAGAGAGAAAAAAAAGAGAAAGAAGAAAAAAGAAAGAAGAACAAGAAAGAAAGAAAGAAGAAATAAAGAAGAAAGAAAGAAAGAGAAAGAGCTGAAAGTAAATAGAAAATAAAACCCAAAGAAAGCTGGTGGGTCTCTATAAACAAACAAAAGGGGCGCCTGGTGGCTCAGTCGGTTAAGCATCCGACTTCAGCTCATCACGATCTCGCAGTTCGTGGGTTCGAGCCCCGTGTCGGGCTCTGTGCTGACAGCTCAGAGCCTGGAGCCTGTTTCAGATTCTGTGCCTCCCTCTCTCTCTGACCCTCCCCAGTTCATGCTCTATCTCTCTCTGTCTCAAAAATAATAACGTTTAAAAAAAATTTTTTTAAATAAAAATGCTTATTTATCCAAAGCAGGCTCCAGGCTCCGAGCTGTCAGCAGAGCTGACCTGGGGCTCAAACCCACGAGTCGTGAGATCATGACCTGAGCCGAAGTCGGATACGTGACTGAGCCACGGAGCCGTCCCCCGCCCATACCTAAGATGAGTGCCTGAGCCTTGTGTATTTGAGGGTCGCACTCTGTCAGAAGGATGTGCCTGGCAGTGCTGTGGCGGCTGCGTGTGTGGACCACGAGCCCACGGGAAAGGAGGCCGCGTGGTTCGGGTGTGCGCACTGCCCTGTGGCTGCTGAATAAACGTCGGCGGAGTGAAGTGCCACCAGGTTGACGGTGTCTCTGGGTCCTCAAACCCGTACTTGGCCCTTCCCATGTCAGAATCGGGGTGTGGGCACCTCGGGGTCGGCCGTGCCCGGGTCCCCTTCTTGGGGTGAGCGCCTGCCTCCCAGCACATGGGGTGTTCTCAGGGCCCGCTGCTCGCGGCACAGTGGCCGGGCCTCGGGAGGGGAGAGGCCCATCCGTGGACAGAGGGGTCCTGGGGAAGCCTGGGTGCTCGTGGGGCAGGGGGAGCGGTCTTGTACCTGGTCCCCTAAGTGGGAAGACCGACGCCCTCTGTCCGGGGCCCCTCCCCCCCATGTCCCTGATCTTCCCTCCTGGGCCCCCGAGCCCCTCCCCCAACCCCCGCATGCAGGCCCCGAGCCACCCCCCAACCCTCTCTCACAGGCCCCCTGAGTGCCAGCCACCTCCTCATCGTGCTTGTAAGCACGCAGTTGGGCGTCAGGACGCTGTGAGGAGGAGAGTGAGGGACCAGAGGTCTGACCCACCCGCACCCCCTCCTTGTGTCTCCTGCACGGGGAGGTGCTGCGGTGGTGAGAACAGAGTCGGGGGCTGGAAGGGGGCGGCCCTGGTGTGGGTCCCAGGCAGAGATCCAGGCTGCGGGCCTCAGGGAAGAGTGGGCACACACCGGGGGGCGGCACCGGGCGGGGCTGGGGGCTGGGGGCGGCCCGCGCAGCGCACTCCCCGGCCCACCGCGGTCTCTTCGGGGTTGGCCAGTCTCCTGGCTTCAGGCTGGGCTGGGCTGCTCTGTCCACGCCTCTGCCCCGTCCCCTCGTCTCTCCTTGACCTGTGTGTGCCCGCAGAGGCCTCAGGGTCGTCGGGAGACAGTCCTCCTTGCCGGGACACTGCGGTGGGGAACAGGGAGGTCTGGCAGCCCTGAGTTTATGGGGACCAGCACCCGGGAAGCCCCAAGTGGCTCCTCCCACACGCCACACTGGCAGACCGTGTGCCTGGCGGCCGGCCCTCGGAAGACTCGGCACGGCTGGTTTACAGACACAAGAGCAGAGCTTTTAATTCCTGTAGCTGGAACAGCGTGGAAGGCAACCCACGCTCAGGTCCCCGCGGAGTCACCCCGAGACCTGACCTTTGACTTCTGGCCGCAGGGGGGCGGCCACCAGCCTTTCGGGCCCAGCAGGGAGCAAGGCGCCCGAGGGGGCGGGCAGGACGCCCGCGGCGGTGCCGAGGCCACACAGCCTCCGCTCCCTCACCTCACTGGCTGGCTGACTCCGGGAAGAGCTTCCGGAACCTGCTGTAGGCAGAGCTGCTGATGACGACCCTGACGTCGGCCGCCCCGGCCTCGGGGATCACGTCCACGTCCTGCACCGTCGCCTCCTGGTGCAGCCAACTGAGGAAGTGAGCAAGGGACACGTCTGTGAGGCGGGCGAGGACCCCAAAGGGCTATGTTCCCAGGAACTGGTCCCAGGCAGAGCGCCGTCCCACAGAACGCTACCCCTGGAGCCCCGTCCCCTGTCCCCGAAGAGTCCCGTCCCCGCAGAGCCCTCTCCCCCAACCGCACACCGCCTTGCTGTCACTGGTGGGGGACCTACTGGCAACGAACTCCCCCGCCAGCCGCATGCCCGTCAGCTCAAGGAGGCCGCTTGCCCCGCAGGCCAAGTCATTAACCCAGATTCGCTGCAGACGCGTCAGACACCCCCGCACCTGCCCGCGTGCTGGTGCTCTGCCCGGCCCTTCCTACACCTGCTTGGCCAGCCCACGCACCTCAGCTGTGCCCCCGCCAGCCGGACTCGGAGCGTGAGGACCTGTCTCCCTGTGGCTCTCAGGACGGCGTCCTCCAGCCGGGCCCTCAGCTCCGGGAGCCCGTGTCCCAGGAGGGCGGACACGGCCACGGCCTGGGATCCTGACGGGCTGTACCTGCGTCGGGGCGGCGGGCAGACCCCCTCAGCCCGGGGAAACACCGAGCGGGGGTCCCCAAGAACACACCCCCCCCCCCCCCCCCCCGCCCACGGGGCCTGAACTGTGACTGTGTCAGACGGTCCCAGGAGAGGACGCGGCCCCCTGGACAGGGACACAGGGACGGAGAAAACCATAAGGCCGCGGTGACACGGGGGGGGCCGTGGGGGTAAGGGATTCAGAACATGCAACCCCAGAACACGGCTGCGGTGACACATCCGGGCAAGGGCGCTGGGACCGCCCCTTTCCCTCCCGGACCAGCAGGGGGCGCTCCGCGAAAGCCGTGGGGCAGGCGGCGAGGGGCGGCCCAGGTCACCGGCGCGCGTCACCAGTACGTGCGGAATGAGGTCCGGGGGAGGGGGGCAGGCCGGGGTCCACTCACCCGGGCACCAGGTCGACCTTGTTATGAACTTCCACGGAGTCCAGCAGCGGGGGCGGCAGGCGCAGGCCCCGCAGGGCGGCCAGGACGGTGGCTTTCTGCAGCTCCGTCTCGGGGCTCACGTCTCTCACGTGCACGACCAGATCCTGGGGAGCACGGGCCCGTGCTGGGGACGGGGTTCCGGGGGGCACACCGAGGACCCGCGCCGGCCGGGCTCTCACGGCACCGCACGGTGGGGTAGCGGGTCCGGCCCGGCCCCCTGGCGGTCCCCTGCCCCGGTCGCGTGGGCTCCCCGAGACCAGAGCTGGCCCGGGGCCCACCCAGTGCCCCCTGCTCGGGGGTCCAGCCCCGGCCAGGCCGCCGCCCTCCACGTGGCCGGGGGCCCTGGGCGGCTCCCGCACCAAAGGCAGCAGGCACGCACCTTCGGGCTCAGGTAGGCCCCCGACCCCCCACCGGGTGCCTTGTTCATCATCCGCCGAACCAGAGTCCGCATGACTCCAAATGTTAAAGGACGCCTCTTCCTAAGTTTAAGTATCTTTACAGGTAGGTGACCCATGCACAATTGGGAAAACGCGGGCATCTGACTGGTGCAGCCGTTTCGGCTGGGGTCATGACCTCACGGTTGGTGGGTTCAAGCCCCACCTCGGGCTCGGGCCCACAGCATGGAGCCCGCTTGGGATCCTCTCTCTCCCTCTCTCCCAAGATACATGAAAACGAATTTGGAAAATGCAGCAAGAAGAAAGAGCTGCCTGTAATTCTGCCCCTGGGAACAGGCACCGCCCACATTCCAGAATGTTCACTTCCGGGTTTTAGATGCGCTTAAAATTAAAAAAAAAAAAAAATGTTTTACTTCAGAAACGTTCCAGATTTTCTGGAAATATGGCAGAGGGGGCACTGGCCCTCACCTTGCTGCCGCAGCCAACGTTAGTCATGGCGTGTGCCACAAGGCGGGGTGACCCCGGACACACTTGTGATGACCCTCCAGGCTCTGTCCCGAGTCACTGGCCTCTCCTTTTCGATCCTGGACACCACCCAGGACACTCGTCACATTGCCGGACACCTGTCCTTGGCCCCTCTGGGCCCCGACCACATTGAGCCCCGCGGGCATTTTGAGGGACGCCCTGTACTGAGGTCGGCCTGGTTCATTCTCCTGTTCACACCACGGTTCGGGTTGGGGGCAAGACCACAGAGAGCGTGCCCTGAGTCCCGGGCCACAGCTGCGTACCAGGTGACCTGAGGGCTGAGGGGCAGGCGCTGGTCGCCCTGGACAGCGGCTCCCTCCTGTGAATTAGTCTTCAAAGGGGTCACCGGACAGGGCTCAGTCTCAGGGTGGCTTAGGCGCCACCTTCCTGAGGGGGTGTGTCTCCGGAGACCTGGCCCCCGGGTTGTGTCGTGTGAGAGGACCCGGCCCCCGGGTTGTGTTGTGAGGGGACCTGGCCCCCACGCTGTGTCGTGTGTGAGGGGACCCGGCCCCCACGCTGTGTCGTGTGTGAGGGGACCCGGTCCCCAAGGCTGTGTCGTGTGAGAGGGGACCCGGTCCCCAAGGCTGTGTCGTGTGAGAGGGGACCCGGCCCCCACGCTGTGTCGTGTGTGAGGCGACCCGGGCCCCACGCTGTGTCGTGTGAGGGGACCCGGTCCCCCAAGGCTGTGTCGTGTGAGGGGACCGGGCCCCAGGTTACACAGCTGTTTTAGGTAATTTGGCCCCTGGGATCATCCCACACTCACTGAATGAGCCACGTCTTCCAGGGTGGCGGAGAAGGACTCGATCAGGCTGTGGGGCAGCTGGGAGAGGAAGCCGACGGTGTCCATGTAGATGACGGCCACGCGGGAGGGCAGCCACCCCGCGTGGGCTGTGACGTCCAGTGTCGCAAACAGCCGATCCTGGGGCCGGACGGCGTCGTCACCCGTCAGGGCCTTGATCAGCGTGGTTTTTCCTGGAAGGTGGGTCACAGGGGACGCGCTGTGAGAGGCCCCCTCACCACACGTGTCCCACCTCGGCAGCCGCGAACCCACGTGCATCTGGCCGAGGCGGCGGCCACGCATTGTGAGGTCTCGAGCTCCTAGTCTCCGCCCTGTGTGGTCAGAGAACCTGCCGTTCTCCGTCACGCTCGCGGCCCAGAGGGCCAGGGCCCAGGGTACGAGTGCCCGTACGCAGGACGGCGGTGGTGCGGACGGGGTGGTGACGGCCGAGGGGGTGAGGGCACCCGTGCACACGAGGATAGTACAGACCCGGCGGTCACGTTTGTGCACGTGTGGGGGACACGTGATTGGCATCTACGTAGACGAGGCAGGTTCTCCGCGTGTCTGAGATGCAGCAGGTGTCTGCGTGGCGGAAAGGTGATGGTGTAGACAGGGGCCGTGGTGCCTATGGGGCATGTGTGTTGTCTGTGAGGTGGGCTGGGTGCCTGTGTAGACAGAGTGCTGGTGGTGGTTGAGGTATGTGTATAAGGCGACGGATGTCGGTGTAGACGGAGTGATGATGGAGTGGGGCGGGTACAGTGTGTGTGACGTAGGCTCGGCGTCTGTGTAGACGGGGGTGTTGGCGGAGTTGGAGTTGTGTAAGTTGGACTGGACATCTGTGTAGACGGGGTGGTGGTGAAATCGGTGTGTGCGTGTGGAGTGGACGGGGGTGACAGCATTAATGGAGTGTGGCGGTGTAGACAGGCAGGAGCTGTATGTGTCTGCAATGGCCCCAGAGGACGTCCCCTCCACTCATTCTTCCTGCAAGAATGCGCCGGTGTGTGCGCCTGGCCCCCGTGTTCGGGGCCACGCCAGCACACGCCAGCTCGTGGACAGTACTGGTGGCCACTGGCTTCAGCCCGCCCCACAGGTGAATGAGGAGATGACCCGGTAGGGCGGCCCCACCTGGACACACAGGTGCCCTCACCACACAGGTCCCGGGGCACAGACTCCTCTGTGCTGGTGAGCCACGGGCCGCGGGCGTACCCTAGCAGTGCTGAGTTCGGTAGCCTCGGCGGAGCTCCAGAAGCCCGGTGCTGACGCCGCCGTGCGGACGCACTCGCCGTTTCCCACAGGGTGAGAGCCTGTATCTACCCAAGCGGGATTCTCTGCAGCTGCGGTGCCCCCGCACTTTCTGTTCCAGGTTTTGTGGGAAGTTCCCTCCCTCCTTGAGGACAGGGAGCCGGTGGCGTGAGGCTGATGGGGACCTCACGCTGGCAGGGGAGTGGACCTCGCGCAGCCCGGCACCCGCTGGCGGACCGGACCCCGACGGTGAGGAAGTCGCACCTGCCGTTGTCTCCCTTTACCGAGCACAGCCGTGAGCTCAGGGCTTCGGGACGAAGGAGACCCGAGGTTCCGTGTCCTGAAGACGATCGCGCTGAGCGCACACGTTAAGCTAAACCACGAGCCCCGTGGTGAGGTCCTACTGCGCACAGTCTGAACCGCTTTTATCCTTCTAGGGGCCTGCCCACCATGAATGGTCTTAACACCGTCACCCTTCTGTCTCTCTCTGAGTCTCAACACACCTGTAAGAGAGGGGAGTGCAGTCCGCTGTCCAGCACTCGATGACCACGCTGCTGACCTGACGGGGCACCCGCCGTGGGCCCTGCAAATGCCCCGGGGACATGAGCCACGCTTTCCACCTGTTCTCATCATCCGTCGGCCCTCTGAATCCCAGGGCCCTGTTGCGTTGGCGAGCGGTCTCTCCCCAAATGCACTAGCAGGGTGGTGGGGGGGCGGTGGACCCCCCCCAGGAGCCCCCAGAACTTCTCTCACCGCAGTTTGTGTATCCCACCATGGAGACCACAGGAAACTCCCGCCGTCTGCGCTGCCTTCCCAGGAGACGCCTTTTCTCCCGAAGTCTGTCCAGGGCTTTCCGAATCTTCAGCTCCTTGTCCTTCAGCAGGCGCCGTTGCACCTGCACGAGCGATTCTCCTACAAACACCCAACACGGCGACTCGGTGAGCACACTCACAAAGACGTGAGAGCAGAGTGAGCCACGCGGGTCCCTGTGTGCGTTGTGGACAGGCATTCTGCCCCTGGGACCCGCCCCCCCCCCGCCGGTCTGCTCTTCTATACTGCCCCAGCACCTTCCTGTCTGACAGATGGCTTCACCCAGTGGAGGGTGGCCTCGCCTCCGGACTTCTGCCCTCTGAGGTCACCTGGGCTCCCCTTTATTTGGGAGTAAGGGAGAGCCTCAGAAGGACAGCCCCCATGATATCCAGAGCCACCTGAGCGGTGCCCCAAAGACACATCTACATCCTGACCCCTGGGACCTGTGAACGGGAACTCATTTCGGGATATGGTCTGGGCGCATATAACTGGTGAGGGATCTGAGGGGTCATCCTGGATCAGTGTGGCCCTAATCCAAAGACAAATGTCTGCACAACAGAAGAGAGACAGAGGAGAAGCCGTGTGAACATGTGAAGACCCATGTGGAGGGACGCAGCCACAATCCCAGGGACGCCTGGAGCCCCAGAAGCTGCAAGAGGCAGGAAGGACCCTCCCCTGGAGCCTCTGGAGGGAGCACAGCCCTGCCTGGATCTCAGTGGCCCTGCCCCTCCTGGATCTCAGTGGTCCTGCCCCTCCTGGATCTCCATGGCCCTGCCCCTCCTGGATCTCAGGGGTCCTGCCCCTCCTGGATCTCAGTGGCCCTGCCCCTCCTGGATCTCAGTGGTCCTGCCCCTCCTGGATCTCAGGGGTCCTGCCCCTCCTGGATCTCAGTGGCCCTGCCCTGCCTGGATCTCAGTGGCCCTGCCCCTCCTGGATCTCAGTGGTCTTGCCTCTCCTGCATCTCAGGGATCCTGCCCCGCTTGGATCTCAGTAGCCCTGCCCCTCATGGATGTCAATGGCCCTGCCCCACCTGGATCTCAGAGGCCTTGCCCTGCCTGGATCTCAGTGGCCCTGCCCCTCCTGGATCTCAGTGGCCCTGCCCTGCCTGGATCTCAGTGGTCCTGCCCCTCTGGGTCTCAGTGGCCCTGCCCCTCCTGGATCTCCATGGCCCTGCCCTCCTGGATCTCCATGGCCCTGCCCCTCCTGGATCTCAGGGGTCCTGCCCCTCCTGGATCTCAGTGGCCCTGCCCCTCCTGGATCTCAGTGGCCCTGCCCCTCCTGGATCTCAGGGGTCCTGCCCCTCCTGGATCTCAGTGGCCCTGCCCCTCCTGGATCTCAGTGGCCCTGCCCCTCCTGGATCTCAGTGGTCCTGCCCCTCCTGGATCTCAGTGGCCCTGCCCTGCCTGGATCTCAGTGGTCCTGCCCCTCCTGGATCTCAGTGGTCCTGCCCCTCCTGGATCTCAGTGGTCCTGCCCCTCCTGGATCTCAGTGGCCCTGCCCCTCCTGGGTCTCAGTGGCCCTTCCCTGCCTGGATCTCAGTGGTCCTGCCCCTCCTGGATCTCAGTGGCCCTGCCCCTCCTGGGTCTCAGTGGCCCTTCCCTGCCTGGATCTCAGTGGTCCTGCCCCTCCTGGATCTCCATGGCCCTGCCCCTCCTGGATCTCAGGGGTCCTGCCCTCCGGATCTCAGTGGCCCTGCCCCTCCTGGATCTCAGTGGCCCCCGCCCCTCCTGGATCTCAGTGGTCCTGCCCCTCCTGGATCTCAGTGGCCCTGCCCTGCCTGGATCTCAGTGGTCCTGCCCCTCCTGGGTCTCAGTGGTCCTCCCCTGCCTGGATCTCAGTGGCCCTGCCCTGCCTGGGTCTCAGTGGTCCTCCCTGCCTGGATCTCAGTGGCCCTGCCCTGCCTGGATCTCAGTGGTCCTGCCCCTCCTGGATCTCAGTGGTCCTCCCCTGCCTGGATCTCAGTGGTCCTCCCCTGCCTGGATTCAGTGGCCCTGCCCTGCCTGGGTCTCAGCGGCCCTGCCCCTCCTGGGTCTCAGTGGTCCTCCCCTGCCTGGATCTCAGTGGTCCTGCCCCTCCTGGATCTCAGTGGCCCTGCCCTGCCTGGGTCTCAGCGGCCCTGCCCCTCCTGGGTCTCAGTGGTCCTCCCCTGCCTGGATCTCAGTGGTCCTGCCCCTCCTGGATCTCAGTGGCCCTGCCCCGCCTGGATCTCAGTGGCCCTGCCCTGCCTGGGTCTCAGCAGCCCTGCCCCTCCTGGGTCTCAGTGGTCCTCCCCTGCCTGGATCTCAGTGGCCCTGCCCCTCCTGGGTCTCAGTGGTCCTCCCCTGCCTGGATCTCAGTGGCCCTGCCCCTCCTGGGTCTCAGTGGCCCTGCCATGCCTGGATCCCAGAGACCCTGCCCCTCCTGGATCTCAGTGGCCCTGCCCCCCCCCCCCCCCCCCCCCCCCCCCCCCCCACCCCCCACCCCCCCGCCGACCCGATCTCAGCGGCCCTGCCCTGCCTGGATCTCAGTGGTCCTGCCCCTCCTGGATCTCAGTGGCCCTGCCCACCCCCCCCCCCCCCCCCGCCGACCCGATCTCAGCGGCCCTGCCCCCACCCCACCCCCCAGATCTCAGACTTCTGGTCTCCAGAGCTGAGAGAGTAGATTCCTGAGGTTTTAAGGCTCTGGCTTGTGGTCCTTCATTGCAGCCACGCCAGCAGACCACGTAGATATCCTAGTTTGTGTGAATGGGACCATGCACGAGGTCACATGCAGCCCCACTGCGATCTTTCAGCGCTGCTGTCCCCTTCCTAAGGGTGGCTGCCGTGACATACCCCTTCTGAGCACGCGGGGTGACAAGACCTCACGTTACCTGACCCCATGATGTAGCGTGAGCCTCCTCCCCGTCCATCCAGGCGGGTGGTGCCGCTCAGGTGGGACCTGCCGTGGAAAGGGGGTGTCTCAGTAGACAGGGTGAGACGTCCGTGCCCATCTAGGGGGAGCGCACCAGGTGACAGCACACAGACGCGAGGGTGAGATGAGAACTCTGGGTGGAGAGAGCGAGGCAGGGGGTCTTTCCTCCTGCCTGGATCTTCACCGTCACGGAAGTGGGGGTGGGGCCCACGGCGGGGTGGACCTGTCCTGGGTAGGCACGCTGCTTGGACAGGAGCCTGACAGGCCTCGTCCGGGAGGGCACGGCCAGCCCTGCCTTCCGTCTTCACCGCACCCCAGCAACGGGTCGGACACGCGACCTATGCGAGCCGCAAGAGCTGGGGTGTGCCCCGAACCTGAGAAGGGGGAGCTCAGCCAGCGCCACCTGCAGCCGGCCTCCTTCGTCGGGCGTTGCAGCGGAAAATGGAAAGAACAACGGTGAACCGGTCAAACACCTGCACGCCCCAGGCGGCCTCCAGTTCTTTCTGCAAACGGAGGGAGGGAGTGAGGGCATCTGCAGCGGTGTCTCGGGTGAAGGGGGCCGCCGGGAAGGCGTCCGCGATCCCGGGGCCTCCTCCGTCTGACCCGACTCCCTCCGCCCCGGAGCATGGGAAAGCATGGGAAGCGTCCAGAGACTCCCGCGTACCTTGGTGGGCGGGGCCATCCTCTCCACATTCAGAAAGACCGCGGTGATTTCTGGCAACACTCTGATTTTCTCTGAGGAAAAGAGACGGTTCGGTCGGACGTCAGGGCTCCATGGGGTCTGTCGTGGGGCCGACCCTGGGCTCAGGCTGGCTGTGGTCACCGGGTACCCCTCGACTCCCTGAGTGCGTATTTGGGAAGTCGGGTGTGTGAGGCAGGGGAGGGGAGGACCGGGGTCCCTTCGGGGGTCGTGGGTCTTGCACACGCAGGTGACACGACCCCACGGGGTCTGAATGGCTCCATGACCTGCGGTGACAGAGCCGGGCGGTGAGCACCCCCTCAGCGTATCCGCAGGGCTCGCTGCTCTGAAGTGTGACACCCCCGGGGGTCCCTGGAAGGCAGGGTTCACACACAGCACCCTGTCTGCGGGGAGGGCCGGGCTGGGGTCCCGGGGCCGGTTTCCACCGGACTCTGAACTGCCCCGACGGCCCCACTGGGCACAGTTCAGGTTGCGATCGGGGCACGGAGGCGTTTTGGACGTCTGATCCAAGTTCCCGTGAGGACGCCTCTACTCGGCCCAGACGGCGAGAGCCCCACCGTTCCTGCTTCAGGAGGAAGAGAGCCAAGCAGCAGGGCCCACCTGTCAGGTGCGCAAGGTCCCTCTGCCGAACGCGACCTTCCGTCGGGGTGTTCTGGCGGGCACCACCATCCTTTCCACCACCGACCAGCGGTCCAGCGTGTGGACCAGAGATTCCGCCTCCGCCACCTGCCGGTCAGCTTCGGGGAGACACAGGGCCAGGGTGAGGGACACACCCCTGCGAGGTCGGCCCCGGGGCCCCGTGCTCCCCAGCTCGGATGGCTGCCCGCACGGCGGCACAGAGGTCCGGACGCAGCACCCAGGTAGGCACCTGGTCCGAACACAGCTGTGTGCCTCCAGGCCCAGACCGTCGCAGCCTCCGCTCACGCTGGACGCCGGGGGTGGGAGATAACGGGACGGGGCTCCGTGAGGCCCCCGCGGTCTGTCGGGACCCAGCGGACAGCGGGTCTCGTGACGGAGCCCAGGAACTGGCTACATTCATCGCCTGCAGGGTGGGCTGTGAGCCCCCGCTTAGGCAGGGAGTGGGGCGCTGGGGCCGGTGGGTCCTGGGGCTTGGAGTCCTGACTGCTGCCGACGGGGCCGAGGGGGCTCAGGGCTCTGTGACACGGAGGCCAGCGTTCTGGGTAACACCCCTGTGAAACTTGTACTAAGCGCCCGCTGTGCCCCAGTGCGGTCCGCCCTCTCCCGGCGGCCGCCTTGGAGCACAGTGTCCTAGGGTTCCCCTGAGGGACCTCGCTGGTCCTCCTCACCTCGCCCCTCTGCAGCTTCCCACAACCCCCCTGGCGGTCCTGCTCCTGCGGCCACTCCCACAGCCACCGGCCTGGGGGTCTGGTCGAAGTGCCACGTGGGACCCCCAACGCTAATGCTCGGGGAACCACCAGGTGGGGATGAAACCTCAGGACACTTGTGTATTCACGGTTCACACGCACGGGCTCACTCACAACTGGGCCCTGCTCGCAGGACTACGGAGGCTCCCCCCAACCCTCACCTCCCCACCCCTGCACCACAACTCCCCACCCCTGCCCCACACCTCCCTACCCTGCCCCATACCTCCCCTCCCCATACCTCGCCACCCCCTCCCCACACCTCCCCTCCCCTACACCTCCCCTCCCCATACCTCCCCACCCCTGCCGCATACCTCTTCACTCCACACCTCCCCTCCCTTGCCCACCCCTGCCCCACACCTCCCCTCTCCCACCCCACACCTCCTCAGCCCCCACCCCACACCTCCCCTCCCCTGACCCACATCTCAGCACCCCCCTCCCCCCTCCACACCTCCCCTCCCTTCCCCTTCCCACCCCTGCCCCACACCTCCCCACCCCTGCCCCACACCTCCCCACCCCTGCTCACCCCTGCCCCACACCTCACCTCCTCTGCCCCACACCTCCCCTCCCCGCCCCATACCTCCCACCCCTGCCCCACCCCTCCCCTCCCTTCCCCACCCCCTGCCCCACCCCTCCCCTCCCCTGCCTCACACCTCGCACCCCTGTGCCACACCTCCCCAGCCCCCGCCCCACACCTCCCCTCCCCTGCCTCACACCTCGGCACCACACCACTGAAGACCAGTTGACACCACTTCCTTGTTCCCCATCTATCACATCCGGCCATTAGGAGAAAATTACAGGGTATACTGACAGGTGACAAATGTGATGTAAAGACACAGAGCAGCATCAGAGCCATGGAATATGGCAGGAATGCTGGAATTATCGGACCAGGAACTTACAACAACTATGAGTCATATGCTAAGGGCTCTGACAGATAAAGGAGCCGGCACGCAAGGACAGATGGGCAACGTAAGCAGACAGATGGAAATTTGAAGAAAGAGACAAACAGAAATGCTGGCTGTCACAAACACTCCAACGGAAAGGAAGAATCCGCTGATGGGCTTATGAGTGGGCCGGGCAAAGCCAAGAAATGAATCTCTAAGCTTGAAGACAGGACTAGAGTCGTGATGAAGAAATTCCGACTGTGAACGACGTAGAGAAACTGAGAAGTCAAGCCACAGACTAGAAGAAAATATTTGTAAAAAACATCTGAGAAAGGGCTGTTATCCAGAAGAACTCTTAAAACTTAGCAGTAATAGAAGAACTTGAGGGGCACCTGAGGGCTCAGTCGGTCAAGCGTCCGACCTTGGCTCAGGTCATGATCTTGCGGTTCGTGAGTTCGAGCCCCGTGTCGGGCTCTGTGCTGACAGCTTAGAGCCCGGAATCTGCTTTGGATTCTCTCTCTCTCCCTCTGCCCTTGCCCTGCTGGCACTCTGTCTCTGTCTCTCAAAAAGTGAATAAACATTAAAAAGTGTATTTTAGGGGCGCCTGGGTGGCGCAGTCGGTTGGGCGTCCGACTTCAGCCAGGTCACGATCTCGCGGTCCGTGAGTTCGAGCCCCGCGTCGGGCTCTGGGCTGATGGCTCGGAGCCTGGAGCCTGCTTCCGATTCTGTGTCTCCCTCTCTCTCTGCCCCTCCCCCCCGTTCATGCTCTGTCTCTCTCTGTCCCAAAGATAGATAAACGTTGAAAAAAAAAAATTAAAAAAAAAAAAGTGTATTTTAAGGGGCCCCTGGGTGGCTCAGTGGGTCGAGCGTCCGACTTGCGCTCAGGTCATGATCTCGCGGCTCGTGAGTTCGAGCCCCACGTCGGGCTCTGTGCTGAGAGCTCAGAGCCTGGAGCCTGCTTTGGATTCTGTGTCTCTCTCTCTCTCTGCCCCTTCGCCGCTCATGCTCTCTCTCTGTCTCTCAAAGATGAACAAACATTTAAAAAAAAAATTAAAAAAAAAGAACTTGATCAAAAGGTGGGCCAAACGGGACGCCTCAGTGGCTCGGTCGGTTGAGGGTCTGACTTTGGCTCAGGTCACAATCTTAGGGTTTGTGAGATCGAGCTCTGCGCGGGGCTGTCAGTGGGTGCTGGCTTGGGACCCTCTGCCCCCTCTCTCTTCACCTCTCCTGCTCACGCTCTCTGAGAAATAAACATTAAAAAATTTCATAATAAAAATATAAAAAAACAAAAGGCCGAAGACCTAACACACACCTGACCACAGAAGCTGGGGAGAGACGCTCTACACCATATGTGGTCGGGGAAATGAACGCACGTTACCTCGAGAGCCACGCACACCTGTGAGGCTGGCCCAGACGCAGAACGCGGACAACACCTGACACTGGTGACACGGGTGCAGCAAGAACCCTCCTTCGTCGCTGATGGGAACCCAAAGTGGCGAAGCCGCTGGCAAAGCAGTTTGGTGCTTTCTTATAAAACCAAATGTGCTCTTACCAGAGGGTCCAGCAGAATGCTCCCTGGTATTTACCCAAGTGAACAGAAACTTGGGTCCACACAAAGCTGCACGTGGATGTTTACAGCAGCTTGGAAGCAACCTTGACGTTCCTCCGCAGGTGGACGGATAAATCCACTGGGGGCCATCCAGACAACAGGGTCTTAGCACCACCAGAAATGAGCTGTATGGCCACAGAAACGCACGCAGGAGCCCTAGATGCATGCGATTGCGTGACAGGAGCTGGTCGGAAAAGGCCGCGTAGTGGAGGATTCTAACCCTATGACGTTCTGGAAAAGGCAGAACGAGGCACATAGTAAAAACATCTGCACTTGCCAGGAAGGGGGTGGGGTGAAGCACGAACAGGAGGGGCAGCGAAACCCTCTGCAGAATCCTGTAATGATGGACCCGTGATGTTGTACATGGTCCAGACCCACAGAGCGTGAAACACCGAGAGTGAATCACACTGTAAACCGCGGACTCTGGGTGATTCCGTGTTCACGTAGGTTCCTGGATCGTAACACGTGTCCTGCTCTGGTGTGGGTGCTGGTAACACACGAGGCTAACCAGGTGGGACAGGAGGTACGGGGAACCCTCTGTGCTGTCTTCTCAAGTTTCCTGTGCAACTAACTCTACTCTAAAAGGCTTTAAAAGAGAAAACAAGGAACATAGCGCTGAGGTGGAATGTTCTTGAACAGGGAAGTTCACAGGAACAGAGCGCAGATTCGTGGCTGTGAGGGACGGGATGGGGATGCGATGCAAAGTGGCTGGTATTAAGGGGACAGGGCCTCCTTCTGCGGCCCCCACCTCCCCATAGCCACCCAGCCATCCTGCCGAGGGTCGCAGGCCGTGCTCCCTGGAGGACCCCTCTCTGGAGACTGTCCTCACGCCTCTGTGCCTGCCCCTTCCCGCTGTGGGCTCTGGTCTTCCCAGGCCACCCAGGACCGCTCTGCTGAGACCCTCGAACCACATCTCGCCCACCCGCAGCACGTGGGCCCAGGAGGTGGCTCTCTGCCGTGAGTGCGTGCTGTGCCCGGAGCCTCCAGCTATCTGGCTGTTAGTGACTGGGGGGAACGATGGCGGTGCCAGGCAGCTGCCCTCGAGCGGGCAGGCAGACAAGGGTTTGCGGTTCCGGGTATGAAGTGCGTGCACGATGACCATCTTCTTGCGCAATCTTTAGTATTCAGTGGTTACATAAATGAAAATGCTGCACAGTAAGGTACTCAAGGATCCGTCTCACACACACACGAACACACACAGACGGGGCACGCTGGCTCTAGACTTTTGCTAGATTCTTCACAGGAAAGAACGGGTAGGACACAACACACGCTGCAGGGGAGAGGAGGGCTTAACCAGGGAGCAGGCAGAGAGGGGACAGGGCCAGGCAGCAGGGGGCTGGGGCTGCCTCCAGCAGGTTTGGGGAGATGGGTGGGGGCGTTTCCGTGCTGCGCTTGGCGCCCCGCCCCCTCAGCCCCAGTCCTCCGAGTCTCCGCCCCCGACGCCCCGCCCCTCCTAATCTCCGCCCCCAGAGCGCCAGCCCTGAGCGAGGGACTTGGAAGCCCCGCCCATCCCAATCTCCGCCCCCAGTCAGTCCCGAAAACCCCGCCCCCCTAGTCTCCACTCCCGAGTTCAAGTGCCTAGAGCCACGGCCCCCCACCGAGCTCGGGCCCGATTCTCCCGAGGCTCCGCCCCCTGGAAGCCCCGCCTCTCAGAGTCCCCGGCCCCGCCCGCGGCGCAGTTCCTGCGCACCTCGGGTCAGCTGCGGCTTCCCGGGTCCCCACTTGACCTCAGGGTGAACCAGGCACACGCGCTGGGTCCCCACCGGCAGCAAAGGGTCCCTCCTCAGCAGCTCCTCCTCCTCTTCTTCCTCGTCCTCGGCATCTTCCGGTTCCTCCACCTCTCCCGTTCGGCTTCTCGGGCCATCAGCCGGTGGGCCCCGTCCTCCGTCCCCTCGCCCCTTGAGGTCCCCGGGGTCGAAGGCGGCGAACGCGCGCTCCGGGCAGACCAGCAGCGGCGGCGCGGGTCTCGGAGCCCGGCGGCCGAGAACTACGCGAGACAGCCAGGCCGCCGGGCGGATGGCGGCCCGCAGGGCCCACATCCTGCGCTGGCCGGCACGCTATGGGGCGGGGCCTCGGGGGGGGCGTGTTCCCATGCGAACTCCCCATTGGCCGCCGGACGTCACGTGCCCTCCGTCGCTTGATTGGCGCGAGCGGTCCCGGGCTGGCAAAGCTTGGGACTCCGCCGCCGGGGGCTAGCTTCGCTTCGGCGGAGCCTGCTCGGGGCGGATGCCCGCGCCGGGTGGTGCCGCCAGCGGGGCAGGCGCAGACATCCGACCCTGGGCGGGCGCTTCCCCACACCCGTCTCTCTCCGGCTTCCGAGCGGGATCTTCCCTCAGATCCGAGTGGTCTGGTCCTGGGGGCCTGAGTGCCCCCGCAGAGGTCCCACATCCTGCGAGGGGGTCCGAGGCTGCACCGGGGGTGGGGGTGCCTCCACATCCTGCCTTGGGGGTCCGAGTGAGGCCGCGGGGGTCCCACATCCTGCCTTGGGGGTCCGAATGCCGCCTCGGGGGTCCACATCCAGCCTTGGGGATAGGAGTGCTCCCTCGGGGGTCCCACATCCTGCTTTGGGGGTCCGAGTGAGGCCGCAAGGGTCCCACATCATGACTTGGGGCTCTGAGTGCGCCCCCAGGGTTCCCACACCCTGCCTTAGGGGTGTGAGGGCTTCCCCTGGGGGGGGTCCCACATCCTGCCCTGGGGGTTCCGAGTGCTCCTCCAGGTTTCCCACATCTTGCCTTGGGGGTCTGAGACCTTTTCGGGGGTCCGGAATTCTGCCTTGCAGGTCTAGTACTGCCCTGGGGGGGTCCCACATCCTGCCTTGGGAGTCTGAGCCCATCCCGGGGGTCCTACATCCCGCCTTGGGGGTCTGAGCCCATCTCGGGGGTCCCACATCCTGCCTTGTGGGTCTGAGCCCATCTCAGGGGGCCTGAACTCTGCCTTGCAGGTCTAGTACTGCCCTAGGGGGTCATACATCCTGTCTTGTGGGTCCAAACCCGACCCTAGGGTCCCACATCTTGCCTTGGGGTCTGAGTGCTCCCCAGGTTGGTTCCCACATCCTGTCATGGGGGTCTAAGTGCAGCTGTGTGGGTCCCAATCCTGCCTTGCGGGTCAGAGTGGTCCCTCGGGGGTCCCACATTATGACTTGGGGGTCAGACTGCTCCCTCAGGGGCCCCACATTCTGTCCTGGGGTCTGAGTGCTTCCCCATGGGGGTCCCACATCGTGCCTTGGGGGTCTTAGTGCTGCCCCAGAAGGGGGTCCCACATCCTGCCTTGGGGGTCTGAGTGCTGCCCCGGGGGAGGTCCCACATCCAGTCTTGGGGGTCCGAGTGCAGCCATGGGGGTCCCAATCCTGCCTTGGGGGTCTGAGCGCTGCCCCAGGGGGGGTTCCACTTCCAGCCTTGGGGGTCGAAGTCCTCCCTCAGGGGTCCCACATCCTGCCTTGGGGGTCCCACATCCAGTCTTGGGGGTCAAAGTGATCCCCCAGGGTCCCACATCCTGTCTTGGGGGTCTAAGTGCAGCCGTATGGGTCCCCATCCTGCCTTGCGGGTCAGAGTGCTCCCTTGGGAGTCCCACGTCATGACCTGACTCTCTGAATCCTCCACGGGGGGGGGGGGGTGTCCCCACATCCTGCCTTGGGGTTTGAATGTGGCCACGGGGGTCCCAATCCTGCCTTGGGGTTTGAGCGCTCCCCCAGGGTCCCACATCCTGCCTTGGGGATGGTGGGGGTCTCACATCCTGCCTGCGGGCGGAGTGCTCCCTTGGGGGTCCCACGTCATGACTTAGGGGTCAGAGTGCTCCCTTGGGGCTTCCACATCCTGCCTTGGGGTCCGAGTGTTCCCCCAGGGGTCCTACATCCTGCCATGGATGTCTGAGCTCATCCTGGGGGTCCCACATCCTGCCTTGGGGTCCAAGTGTGTCCTCGGGGTTCCACATCCTGCCTTGGGGGTTTGAGCCCATCTCAGGGGTCCTAACATTCTGCCATGAATGTCTGAGCCCATCCCGGGGGTCCCACATCCTGCCTTGGGGTCTGAGCCCATCTCGGGGATTCCGCATCCTGCCTTGGGGGTTTGAGCCCGTCTCAGGGGTCCTAACATCCTGCCGTGGATGTCTGAGCCCATCCCAGGGGTCCGACATCCTGCCTTGGGGTCTGAGCCCATCTCGGGGATCCCGCATCCTGCCTTGGGGGTTTAAGCCTGGCTCAGGGGTCCTAACATCCTGCTGTGGATGTCTGAGCCCATCCCGGGGGTCCCACATCCTACCTTGGGGGTCTGAGTCCATCCCAGGGGTCCCACATCCTGCCTTGAGGGTCTGAGCCCATCTCAGGGGGTCTGAACTCTGCCTTGCAGGTCTAGTACTGCCCTAGGGGGCCTTACATCCTGTCTTGGGGGTCTGAGTACTCCCTGGAAGGGGGTCCCACATCCTGCCCTGGGGTCTGAGTGCTCCCCAGAAAGGAGCCCCACATCCTGCCTTGGGGGTCTGAGTGCTCCCCGGAAGGGGGTCCCACATCCTGCCTTGGGGGTCTAAATGCAGCTGCAGGGAACGCAATCCTGCCTTGCGGGTTGGAGTTCCCTCGGGGGGGTCCCACAGCATGACTTGATGGTCTGAGTCCTCCTCCAGGGGAGTTCCCACATCCTGCCTTGGGGGTCTAATTGCTCCCCTGGGCATCCCACATCCTTCCTTGGGAGTTCGAGTGTGGCCATGGGAGTCCCAATCCTGCATTGGGGATCCGAGTGCTTCCCTGGGGTCTCACATCCTGCCTTGGGGCCCAAGCCCATCCTGGGGGTCCCACATCCTGCCTTGGGGATCCAAGCCCATCTCGGGGGTCCCACATCCTGCCTTCGGGGTCTGGGCCCATTCCGGGGGTCCTGCATCCTTCCCTGGGGGTCCAGGCCCATCCGGGGTTTCCACATTCTGCCTTGGGGGTCCAAGCCCACCCCGGGAGTCCCACATCCTGCCTTGGGGGTCCGAGCTCATCCTGGGGGTCCCACATCCTGCCTTGGGGGTCAGAGTGCTTCCTTGGGGGTCTCATATCCTGCCTTGGGGGTCCAAGCCCACCCTGGGAGTCCCACATCTTGCCTTGGGGGTCCAAGCCCATCCCGGGGGTCCCACATCCTGCCTTGGGGGTCCGGGCCCAATCTGGGGGTCCTGCATCCTACCCTGGGGGTCCGGGCCCATCCTGGGGGGTCCCACATCCTGCCTTGGGATCCAAGCCCACCCTGGGAGTCCTACATCTTGCCTTGGGGGTCCAAGCCCATCCCAGGGGTCCCGCATCCTGCCCTGGGGGTCTGGGCCCATTCCGGGGGTCCCACATCCTGCCCTGGGGGTCCCACATCCTGCCTTGGGGGTCCAAGCCCATCCCAGGGGTCCCGCATCCTGCCCTGGGGGTCTGGGCCCATTCCGGGGGTCACACATTCTTCCCTGGGGGTCCGGGCCCATCCTGGAGGTTCCACATCCTGCCTTGGGGGTCCAAGCCCATCCTGGGGGTCCCACATCCTGCCTTGGGGTTCAAGCCCATTCCGGGGTTCCACATCCTGCCTTGGGGGTCCAAGCGGAGCTTTGAGAGTCTCATCCCATCCCTGGGGGTCTGCGACTCGGCCTCAGGGGCCCCAGACGCTGCGTTGGGAGTCATCGCCAGTTCGGAGGAGACTCAAACTTTGCCTGGCATGTCTGAGTCCGTGATCTCAGGTCGTACACTGCTACGGGGGTTCATGTTCAGTCGCATGGGTCCCATACTCTGCCTTGGGCACGTGATGCTGACTTTGGGCTTCTTCCCCAGTGCTGCTTGGGGGTCTGAATCTGGCCCGGTGACGGCCGGGGGCGGGTGGGGATTCTGAAGTCTGTGCTGCTAGCCCGGGTGTGTCCCTGGGGGTCCCAGGAGCTGCTTGGGGATGAGAAGCTGGCTGGCGAATGTGGCGTGGGAAATGAATGCAGAGGCCAGCGGGCCCGGGAGGGTGAGAGGTGGGCTGTTGGAAGGGAGGGCCCCTGCTGTTCAGACTGTTGTCAGTATATTCTCCAGGAGAAATTCAGAATGCGTGGTGTCCAAAGGGTCACATGGATCCCAGCTGTCACTAGGGGGTTCTTGTTTTCACAGAAGAGCAGGTTTAATGGAAATGTTCCTTTTTAAGTGTCTGCAGAAAGCCACGGCCTTTCCGATATTTCGATGATGGTGACGCTCGTCATTCTAACATGCACAACGAAGGAGGGGACACGTAGGGACACGTAGCCCGAAGAGGCAGGGGAGGCCTGGTTGCTGTGTCGGAACGGGGGTGGGGTGGGGGGGGATTGAGAGGAACGTTTGAGGTGGTGTTACTGTACTGGCAGGAACTGTCCTGTGCAGCCCCCCGAGCCAGTGTGACCACGTTGGGCACGGTTGGAATTGAGTTGAGCTGTCGTGCGTCTGTCTGTCTTAAAGAAAATGGGCGAGCTTGGGATCTCGACCCGGTGTCGCCAGTGACGCCCCCACGGGCCGTGAGTCCTGGGTGCCATTTCCTTGCTGATGGAATCAGAGTGTGGATTAGAACCTACAGTAACGAAGGCACAAGTGTGTGTGTGTGTGTGCTGATGGCGTATATCGTTCCGGGGCCGGTCCCGCAGCCCTCCGCCCTGTCACACGGCTTCCGACCGCCAGCACCGGGCACGGGCGTCAGTGAGTCCGCGGAGAAAGCACGGGGCCTTGTGTCCCGGGGAGGGTGTCTCTGCGGGGCCTTGCTCTGAGATCCTGGGGCGAAGCTTGTCTGCAGCGGGAGGCCGGCTGGCGATCGCACAGGAGCTCGCTGTGGTCCTGTGACGCCCCCTGGCGTAAGATTCGGGCAGGTCCCCTCCTCCAAGCCCTGCCTCCTGTAGACGGAGCGCAGTCTTACTTGGGGGAGCAGACCTACCGGAGCTCGCGTTTCCAGGGCTGCGCGGGGCGCCAGGTTCTGAGCCGCACTCAGACCTCTCCGCTTCCTCGGTTCCCGTCGCCGTCCGGGCCCGCATCGCCAGCGCTGTCCCCTGGAGCCTGCCCGCCCGGCGGTTTCTGGGGGTGGCTTGGGGAGGGACGACGGTGAGGATTAACACTTGATAATGAGGTAACGCATTTTTTTACTCCTTTACTATTGACACTACGCCCTGAGGCTGCTGAGGGGGGTGGTAGACGGTTTCCTGCTAAGTAAGTTCATCCTACAACCTCACCTCCGTGCAAACCCAAAGCTGTCTGCAGACTTGATTCAGCAGACAGCCCTCGAAACGTCTAGTGTGTGTGATAAACGGCGTAGGTGTTGGCGTGAAAATGGTGTTGAGGCTGTAGGAAGAAGTAGGGGAGAGAGGAGACAGGTGCCAGTCGCCTGGGGTCGTGGCGCTGTGAACACAACACGGTGGGAGGGGGCTCGCACAGCCGTGTGGAAAAACCGCTCGTGTTTTGCCTTCGTGTTGAAAGTATTCCATTTTCCCGATTCGCGAACACCCGTGGTTGTTAAGATACATCGTGGATTGGATGGGGAGATGTGTCCTGATGTGTCAGGAGCCCCGAACCGGGCACAGTTAGAATCAGGGACCGCCGGTCATTTAACCCCCTTCCCAAGCATTCAGAGACGGACTGTTTTGTCCCCTCTGTGAGCCGAGCCACTCCCCATTTCTTGGCATTGTCTGACTTTGGGTGCTTTCTTTCCTCTGCTGACAACAATGTAAAAACGTCGAATTTTAAGAGCGTGTGCTGAAAAGCCCCAGCGTGTGCAACTGCCTGTAGCTCGGGAAAGACTCACCGAGCGAGTGGGGGGGTGGCTGTGTCATTACGTGGCTTGCAGCCTCAAGGGCTCCACGCAGCAATCTGACTTTTCTTGTGTCTCAGCGAAAGGTCTGGCCAAGAGGAGGGGAACCTGATGCCCGTGTGCGATGGCGGTGGCCAGGACACTGTGTCGGTAAGTGCCCGTGCTGACGGAATCCGTGGCCACGCTGATACACGCTTGTTACGTGGGCCTAAGATGCGTGTTTCCCGCGGGGGGGGGGGGGAAGTGACACGTTCATGCAGATGGCAAGGTGTGGACAGGAACGCGGATCCCTTCTAATCTGCCCCAACAGCGGTCACTAGTAAGGTTTTGCTACAGGGGCACCTGCGTGGCTCGGTCGGTTGAGGCCCCCCCACTTGGGCTCAGGTCATGATCTCGCGTGATCTCGCGTGATCTCGCGTGAGTTCAAGCCCCGCGTCGGGCTCTGGGCTGACGGCTCGGAGCCTGGCTCCTGCTTCGGGTTCCGTGTCTCCCTCTCTCTCTGCCTCTGCCCTGCTCACGCTCTGTCGCTCTCTGTCTCTCTCAAAAATAAATTAAACATTAAAGAAATTTAAAGAAAAGATTTTCCTGTATATTCTTCTAGTTTTCTTCTTTTTTTTTTTTTAAAGCCATCTCTATGTCCAAACTGGGACTCGAACTCACAACGTGACAGCAAGCGTGGTGTACCAGCCACGTGTCCCTCTTCCAGGCTTTTTATGCACGTACACACACACACACACACACGCATGTGTGTATTTGCATATCTGTCTGCACGCATGTGCATATATATATCCTAAAATTTAATAAAAAATGAGTTCGAATTGTAGATATTGTTTTATAATTTCTTTTTTTATCTTATGAAATTTTAGGCTTAAGGGTGTGCCTGGCTGGATCAGTTGCCACACCATGCAACTCTTCTGTTTTTGTTGCTATTTGTTTAATTGTATTTATTTTTGAGAGATTTGAGAGAGACAGACAGAGACAGAGGGCAGGCAGGGGAGGGGCAGAGAGAGAGGGAGACACAGAATCCGAAGCGGGCTCCAGGCTCCCAGCCGTCAGCACAGAGCTCGACTCGGGGCTCGAACCCACAAACCCTGAGATCAGGACCCGAGCCGGAGTCGGACACTCAACGACAGAGCCACCCAGCGCCCCACCCCGAGCATGCAACTCGATCTCACGGTTGTGAGTTCGAGTCCCATGTTGGGTGTAGAGCCTACTAAAAAAAAAAAAAAAAAAAAAAGCAGAAACAAACAAAATAGGAAACAAGATTTGTAAGTTTCACCTGTCTCCTGAGTATCCTTGGAGAGAGTTTGCACTGCTGTGTAGACAGCAATGACAGACCACAGGGTGGTCTGTCGGCCACGTAGCAGTTTAGTCAATAACCCCTCACGTTAACCGGGCTTGTCATGTATACATGGGGGTGCGACCACAGTGTCGTGAGGTTACTACTGTTTTCCAGTCACTCCTGACTTGAGAATGAAAATACGTGGCGGCCCGAGTATAGCTGGGGTGGCTGCTCGGGACCTGAGACGGTGAGGGTTGGTCATCGCGGCCTCGAATGTGCGTGCGAGTCTGCAGAGTTGGCTCAGGAGCACGCGGACGGGCGGGTTAGACTGAGGTCCCCGTGGCTTTAAGCCGGAGCGACGTCAGGGGTCATGCGCGTCTGGGTGCGTGCAGGGCTGGGCGCGTGCAAAGCCCCCCAGGGCTGTGTCCCCAGGACGCGTTACTAGCACTGCGGTTGGCTGTTTACAGGCCACACATTGTGCTTCTGGGGCTCCACTCGGTGGTCTCCTCCCCTGATCCTGCTGTGTCCCCCTCCCCACGACCAAAATACATGCCGTTTTTAATTTATTCGTGCTGGTCCTGGAGAGCCAAGCTCGTTTTTGTTTCAGACGCTTGGTGTGAGGGGCACCCGGGTGGCTTAGTCGGTGAAGCATCCGACTCGGCTCACGTCATGATCTCACGGCTCGTTGAGTCTGAGCCCCGCGTGGGGCTCTGTGCTGACGGCTCGGAGCCCGGAGCCCGCTTCGGATTCCGTGTCTCCCTCTCTCTCTGCCCCTCCCCTGCTCACGCTCTGTCTCTCTCTTTCTCTCTCAAAAATAAATAAACATTAAAAAAATTGTTTTCAAACACTTGGTATGAAATAAACACGTATTGAAAGTGCGTGGTTTAACACGCGTGGACACCTTCTGGGCATCACGGCCGTCAGGATGATGACTATCTCCACCCCTCCTCCCCCCTCCAGATCTTGTAAGGCTTCGCAGTGGCAGACCCAACACCTCTCCACACCCACTCCAGTCTGCCCTGTCCCTGACCTTGACACTGTGTGCACTTCCTAGAGGGTTATATACAGGGACTCACGCACTACGATTTCTGTTTCTTGGTGCTCGGGCGTCATTCACTCAGCATAATTAAGTATGTTCGCATTCAACCATATTGGAATGGGTCAGTGGTTCATTCCTGTATTTTCTTTATTTTTTACTTTTGAAAAGTTTATTTATTTTGAGAAAGAGAGACCGCGGGCAGGGGAGGGACGGGGTGGGAGTGGGGGGACAGAGAATCCC
>NW_023397590.1:0-25287 GCF_007474595.2 Lynx canadensis | reverse complement strand
GACTTCATGACTTAACTATAAAGCAACAGAAATGAAGGCAGGTTGGTGTTGGCAAAACAATAGACAATAGATCGATGGAACAGAATGAGACCCCCAAAACAGAGCCCCATAAATACAGCCAGCTGGTCTTTGACAAAATCAAGGGCAAAACACTGGAGCACAGGTAGTCTGTTTCACAGATCTGGCTGGAGCGACGGGACATCCACACACAAAACCCAAAAACCAACCCCTCCCCGCCCCCTCCCCACCAAACCCCGAGATGTAGGACAGCCCTTCACAAAAAAAACATAACTCAAAACGGGTCCAGAGACCTCAGCGTAAAGTGGCAAAAGTCTAATACTCCTCCGAACTAACACGGGAGAAAATCTGAATAATCTTAAGCCACGGTGATGACTTTTTAGATGGGATGCCAAAGGGACGATCCGTGGAACGAATAGCGGATAAACCGCTTCATCAAATGAAACAGTCCTCCAAAAGCATGTCAAGAGAGCGTGGTGAACACAAGCCACAGACTGCCAGAAAATATCGCTGCAAGGGGACCTCGATGGTGTCTAAACCAAAAACATGTGTGTTAAATATACAAGGAGCTTTTAAACTCAACGGTAAGAGAACAGACCCCGTCTGAAACTTGGGGCAATAGACCTGAGCAGACACGTCCCCAGAGGAGACGTTCGGCTGGCACAGAAAGCACCGGCCACGATGTTCACCAGGGACGGGCACATCAGCCCCACAATGAGATGCCACCAGACAGGTATCGGAATGACTGGGGTCTGAAACAGTGGCAACGACAAACCCCGCTGAGGATGTGCAACGGTCGTCAGTCAGCGAGGGGCATTCTGAGGGGGCCTTTGCATCACCGTGGCCTCGTGGCCACCCTGGAGGCGGTAACGGGCGTTCCTCTTGAAGTCGGACAGGATACCGCCCATGCCTGCAGAGGCCCCCATCGCTGTAGACCTGAGACGCACGTGACCGCTGCATCGCCATCCGAGTGAACCCTGTGTTCTAAGACGTCAAAGCGGTGCCAGGACCAGTTTACGGGACAGCTGGGGGCTGAGCTGGGGCTGAGGGGCAGAGGACCTGGCCGAGTGCTCAGATCACGGTGCAACAACCGTGGGTGCTCAGGGCACAGGCACAACGTGTGGTGGTGTCACCGTCCTCTCTGCTGTGTTCGCTCTGCATTGCGCAACCCGAGTGCACCGTAAATTACGGGTGATTTGCATGCCGTTGTCTTCCAAACGAGTGTGGAGCGTGCAGATTTTAATCTCCGTCTCCTGCAAGACAGCAGGGTCCTTTCGCTTCTGTGTCTTTTTCTTTCCCCCGCCCAGACTCGGGGCACAGCCAAGGGCTAGCTGACCAGCCAGAGACCGGATTCTCTGAAATGCAAGACGCCCCTTGCTTTCTGTCTGCCTGACGCTGTTTTCTGTCTCTCTTGCTTTTTTTTTTTTTTTCCATTTTCGAGGCTCACCCCTACGCATGAGTTCTCAGCTGTGCTGTCTGAGTGGCACTGCCACGCCAGCCTCCGTCTGTAGGGCAGGAAGCAACTGCGTGCAGGCATCGATTAACGTGAAGCACTATTCTGTGAAACTAAAGCCAACGGGCCTGGGCGCTGGGGACCTGCCGGGAAGTGGTAGGTTGGAAATAGCACATAACAGGAGTTTCAGGCGCGCTCGCCCCGACGGAGCCAGGAGGGCAAACGCAGTGACTATGTTGGAGAGACGGTGTTGAGCCGGTTGATAGAGTTTCGGAGGTGGGGGGGTGGGTAATGTGGTCAACTCGCTAATGTTGTCCTCTATTCAGAGATGCTCATTCAAATCTCTTCTGTAGGTTGACGTGCTAACTTGCCAAAGAATAGTTTAACCATAAGTGGGGTGATTTGTCCCCTCCGGTTTCTAGCAACGTGCCCAGCAAAGCTACCAAGGAGAAAGCCGGGCAAGGAACGTTGAGTACAGGCCAAGGCATCCTCGTGGTCTCACATTTGCCTGAGGTTTGCCCAGAGGTTGCTGTATTCAAACCCCTGGGGACCGGAGCCCTTCAGTATGACGTGCCCTGGGTATACACATTTCCCTGATTTCCAGACAAGTGTTTAAACCTCTCTGTTGTGGACGTGAAGACCTCCCCAACATGACGATGGAGGCAGCACAGGTGCACCTCCAGGTGATGTCAGGAAGCGTTCGGGTTCTAGAGAAGACCCTTCTCTAGAAGGGCACCATAGTAAACCGTCTCGGGCACCGTGCAGATGTATCCATATATATGCAGATCAACAAATACACGATAGGGACAGATAGATGAGTAATGGGCAATAGTGTTAGGCAGATAGGTAACAGATGACAGATACTGTTAGATGGATGGGTGCATTGATAGATGATTGATAGGTAGAGAGATGGCTAGATAGATAGACCATAAAAGATGGAATGACAGATGGATAGATGGATACATGGATACATGATAGATAGATAGAGATAGATAGATAGATAATAGATATGATGGGTGGATGGAAGGATAGATAGATAGATAGATAATAAATAAAGATGATAGATGGATAGATATGATGGATGAATGGATGCATAGATAGAGTGGACTTGTGAATGGATGGATGGATAGATAGATAGATAGATAGATAGAATGGATGGGTGGATGGATAGATGGATGGATGGATGGATGGATAGAGAGAGAGAGAGATGATAGATAGATAGATAGATAGATAGATATAATGGATGGATGGATGGATGGATGGATGGATAGATAGATAGATGGTAGATAGATAGATAGATAGATAGATATGATGGATGGAAAGATGGATAGATAGATAGATAGATAGATAGATAGACATGATGGATGGATGGGTAGAAAGATGGATGGATGGATAGATAGATAGATACATAGATACATAGATATGATGTATGGGTGGATGGATGGATGGATGGATAGATAGATAGACAGACATCATGGATAGATAGATAGATAGATAGACAGACAGACATGATGGATGGATGGGTAGATAGATGGATGGATAGATAGATAGATAGATAGATAGATAATGGATGGATGGATGGATGGATGGATAGATAGATAATAGATGGATAGATAGATGATATGTATAGATAGAAGAGAGATAGGATGGATAGGTGGATGATAGTCTATGTAAATGGGTAGGAAGCTGGAACATATTTAGCTCACATATTTGACCTTTGATCGCCTGATTTCAATGCATGATTCATCATCCTACTTAACAAAGACTAACTGAAACTAATCTTCTGCAAGCCCCCCATCCACGTTAAAATTCATATGAAATTAGATGTTTACTTTATTGTTTCATCAGAGAAGCAGTGGCATGAAATGAGTCGAAGGAAAACGGCTGACTGGGGTGGGGGAGGGGAAAATCCCCTAAATGGACCCATTTACATTTGTTTCCGTGTGAAATATATAGCCTGCCTGCTGGAGTCCGTGAGGGCAGGATGGCCCGGTGACGAGTGGCCCAGACTCAGGGCGGGGGTGGGCTTCATTAGCAAGACTGGGTTCAAATCCCAGCTCTGTCCGTGGGAGGTGCATGGCCTCCGGGCAGCGACCCCTTCTGTGCGCCCAGTTGCCACCTTGGAAGACGGGATAGTATTGCTTTCCTGTGGCTACAGCAACACATGACCACACATGGCGGGGGGCACTACAAACAACAGAGACTTTCTCTCGCACGACTCTGGAGGCCAGAAGGCCAAAGCCAAGGTGTCAGGAGGGCTGGTTCCTTCTGAAGGAGGGTTCAGTTGACAAGTGACGTCTTTCTCAAGTAAGCTGGTGGACTGGGCGTTGAAAGGAGGCAACTGAGGGGGAAATAGTTCACGTGAATGTGTGAAGTCCTGAATCTCTCTAGATTATCCAGGCATCTGTCCATCTACATGTGTTATCCAGGTATGTATGTACGTATGTATGTGTATCTGTCTATGTGTCCATCCGTCTGTCCATCCATCTATATATCCATCTGTTCATTTATGTCTGTCTGTTATCTATCAGTCTGCTATCTATCTATCATTCCATCTATCTATCCACCCATACATCATATCTATCTTACCTGTCTGTCCATCCATCATATCTATCTATCCATCCATCCATGGGATGAGAATGTTCTGGAAGCAGATACAGGTGGTAAATTGAGAATGTGCTAAATGCCCCAATTTCTTACAATTTTCGAATGTTGTTTTTGAGAGACAGAGACGGAGTGTGGGCCAGGGAGGGACAGAGAGAGAGGGAGACACAGGATCCCAAGCAGGCTCCGGGCTCCGAGCTGTCGGCACAGAGCCCGACGCGGGGCTCGAACCCACGAACGCGGTCGTGAGCTGAGCCGAAGTCGGCCGCCTAACCCACTGAGCCACCCAGGCGCCCCCGAACTGTCTACTTTTAAAGGGTGAGTTGTGTGTGACGTGAATGACATCTCAATAAAAACACACGCCTCGTGGGTCACGGGGTGGGGGGAAGCCTCAAGACATTTCTGTTTTTGTTCCCGAGTCGACTGTTGCTCCTGCGTCCTCCTGCCGTCCCCCCGTTTGCCCCGCCTCCTGAGACACCCTCACCCCTCGGGTCACCGCTGGGGTGTCTGGAGCTGGCCGCCCACGTCTCCTGGTCTGTGGTTGCCGTGGCCGGTTGAACCCAGGCGGGGCCGGGTCAAGAGGAAGCGTTGAGAGTGGCCACTTCACTTTCCCAGGAAGCCAGCAGGGACAGGTTCAGGGTCCCAGGGGCTGCAATTGTGCTCATTTCCTTCTTTTTCCGAGGCCGCAGACAGCTTTCTTCCTGGCCCGCGTCCCGGGGGTGACGGGGAAGGCGTGGGCCGGGTGCCAGGGAGCCCGAAGACGGCGTCTGCCCACCTGAGCACGCGTCACACTGCACGTCCGCAAACGCTTTCTCTGAGAGAGACCACGTCCCAAGGTGGGGAAACCGAGGCACAGAGTCCCTCCGGACGCGCCCGGACACAGGTCCCACACGTGGGGAAACCGAGGCACAGAGTCCCTCCGGACGCGCCCCGGACACACGTCCAAGGTGGGGAAACCGAGGCACAGAGTCCCTCCAGACGCACCCGGACACACGCCCCACAGGTGGGGAAACCGAGGCACAGAGTCCCTCCAGACGCTCCCTGGACACAGGTCCCACAGGTGGGGAAACTGAGGCACAGAGTCCCTCCAGACGCACCCCGGACACAGGTCCCACACGTGGGGAAACCGAGGCACAGAGTCCCTCCGGACGCGCCCGGACACACGTCCCACACGTGGGGAAACCGAGGCACAGAGTCCCTCCGGACGCGCCCCGGACACACGTCCCACACGTGGGGAAACCGAGGCACAGAGTCCCTCCAGACGCGCCCTGGACACACATCCACAGGTGGGGAAACCGAGGCACAGAGTCCTCCAGACGCGCCCTGGACACAGGTCCCACAGGTGGGGAAACTGAGGCACAGAGTCCCTCCAGACGCGCCCGGACACACGTCCACAGGGGGGAAACTGAGGCACAGAGTCCCTCCAGACGCACCCGGACACACGCCCCACAGGTGGGAAACCGAGGCACAGAGTCCCTCCAGACGCTCCCTGGACACAGGTCCCACAGGTGGGGAAACTGAGGCACAGAGTCCCTCCAGACGCCGCCCGGACACATGCCAAGGGGGGAAACTGAGGCACAGAGTCCCTCTGGACGCGCCCCAGACACACGTCCCACACATGGGGAAACGAGGCACAGAGTCCCTCTAGACCCGCCCTGGACACAGGTCCCACAGGTGGGGAAACTGAGGCACAGAGTCCCTCCAGACGCGCCCGGACACATGTCCAAGGTGGGGAAACTGAGGCACAGAGTCCTCTGGACGCGCCCCAGACACACGTCCCACACATGGGGAACCGAGGCACAGAGTCCCTCTAGACCCGCCTGGACACAGGTCCCACAGGTGGGGAAACTGAGGCACAGAGTCCCTCCAGACGCGCCCCGGACACACGTCCACAGGTGGGGAAACCGAGGCACAGAGTCCCTCCAGAGCGCCCCGGACACACGTCCCAAGGTGGGGAAACTGAGGCACAGAGTCCCTCCAGACGCACCCTGGCATACATCCCGCAGGTGGGGAAACCGAGGCACAGAGTCCCTCTAGACCCGCCCTGGGACACGTCCAAGGTGGGGAAACTGAGGCACAGAGTCCCTCCACGCGCCATGGACCACGTCCACAGGTGGGGAAACGAGGCACAGAGGGCCGAAGGAAGCTGAGCGGCCAGTGAGAGGGTCGTCAGAGCCAGGCCCACCTTTTCTGACCACGAGTAGAAAGCTCCCGGGTCTACGCAGTGGTTTGAGCCAAGCACTGGCTGAGCCTCCTCCCACACCGCGTCCAGCAGCCTGTCTCACTGTCTGCGCCCGGTGGGTATTTTGGGGCCACACTGGGTGCCGAGAGTCCCCGAGGGCGGAGGGACCGCCCCGAGACCCTCGCCTGCGCCCCCCTTTATTCAGCCCTGGTTTTCCCAAATGCAGGGAACTGTGTCCACAGGGTGTGAGCATCGGGTGTGGGGACGAGTGACAACACAGGGACAGAAGAGGCAGGGTGTCCGCAGGGTCCCCACGTCCAGGCCGGACAGCCGAGGCCCCCTGGATCCAGCCATGCCTGAAGCTGACGTAGGCGTCTAAGTACCCATTTGCCAACTTCCACATTGACCTAAGATCGCATGAGTCAAGTTTCTGTTGTTTGGCATCCAAAGCGTTACTTAACTCAGGGCCTCGGTTTCCCCGTCAGGAAAACCGGAATGAGAGCACCCGCCTGGATTAGGTGTCAGAACTAAGTCCCGGGACGAAACCCTCGTAAATGTGGCCGGAGTAATGTCAGTGCTCCCTCCGTGTTAACTAGTATTCCTAAAAGCCAGAAGCAACATCCCTCTGCCCCATTAAACCAAAACTAAAAAAAAAAAAAAAAAAGGAGCAAACGGCAGGTGTTCAGACAATTCTGGAATAAAAATCTTTGAAGAAGGCGACCTTGCGTCTTTGGGGACACAGAGCAGCCCGTGCAGATGGGTCCCTGGGGTCTGCCCTGCCTCAGCGTCCCGCCCCGCCCCCCACGGCTGGCACGCGTCTCCTTGGGTCCATGACTTACAGGTGACCGACCGTCCCGGGCGAGCCGGCCCCGTGGAGTTTCAGAGCCGAGCGGTGGAGACCCTCCCCCTGGTGCAGACGTGGCTGTCCGTGTGGAGAAGGAACGGAGGCCGCGGGACCCCGCCGCCGGTCCCCCAGCACACTCGACCGGTCCCCAACCCGGGGACCCAGTGGCTGCTTGTAACGAAAACCTGTCATGTGCAGATTTAATTAAACGCACTGAGGTTACGAAAGGCGGAGCCCAGGGCACAGCCACAGCGCTCGGGGGTTCCTCTTTTTCACAGCCGACCCCGGTCGCTGCTGGGATTTACATTTTTTAATACATTTTTTTTTTAAAAAAAACATGTCATCAAAAAAAAGGTTCCCCTGAATACATATTCAGGGCAGCACTTGATGGGGGCTCGTGCATGATGAGAACAGGCGGGAGATTGAAGCTTGGCTTTCTCTACTTGTGATATCATTTTACGTGGGATGACCGCTCACTGTTCCCGAGGAAGCAGCTCGAAAACGTACAACGGCCTATTTGCTGAGGGTCCCCCTGCGATGGGCCGAATTGTGCCCCACACCCCGCCCCAGCCACCCCCTGAAATTCACGTACTGGAGCCCTGTCCCCGGGACCTCAGAATGTGCACGATTTGGACACAGGGTCTTTAAACAGGGAATTAAATCAAATGACATCAGCAGGATGGCCCGGATCCCTAGGGCTCTGATGTCCTTAGAAGAGGAGGTCAGACCACAGACCACAGACAGGAGCCACCACATGAGGACGTGAGGACATGCGGAGAACACGGCATCTACACGCCCAGGACAGAGGCCTCGGCAGGAAGCAGACTCAGCCCTGCCTGGACCTCAGACTCCCAGCCTCAGCCCTGCCTGGATCTCACTTTCTAGGCCTCAGCCCTGCCTGGACCTCAGACTCCCAGCCTCAGCCCTGCCTGGATCTCAGACACCCAGCCTCAGCCCTGCCTGGATCTCACTTTCTAGGCCTCAGCCCTGCCTGGACCTCAGACTCCCAGCCTCAGCCCTGCCTGGATCTCAGACCCAGCCTCGGCCCTGCCTGCATCTCAGACCCCCAGCCTCAGCCTTGCCTGGATTTCAGACTCCCAACCTCAGCCTGCCTGGACCTCAGACTCCCAGCCTCAGCCCTGCCTGGACCTCAGACCCCAGCCTCAGCCTTGCCTGGATCTCAGACCCCCAGCCTCACCTCTGCCTGGACCTCAGAGTCCCAGCCTCAACCCTGCCTGGATGTCACCCTCCCAGTCTCAGTCCTGTTGCTTCGTGGACGAATCTAGAACACACATCTTATGGAATGCAGGCAAGCCCTTGAAGGTTTGTAACATTAGCGTGTTAGGAACGACGCCCCTGCAGACTCCTGCCTCACAGAGGGCACGGGATTTGTTGTTTCCTGTTGAAAAAGTGTGACGTTCCCATCGCACAACGCGGGGGCGATCCAGCTAGGGGACAGGTCAGTGTGGGCCCGCGGCCTGGCCCTGTTCCAGCTCCTGGAGGCCTGTGTCCCTTGGCTTGGGGCCCTTCCTCCGTGTGCAAAGCATCCTGGGCACCATCCCTCCTGTCCTGCGTTCTCTCTCCATCCAGGTCAGCCGGTGAACCACCTTCACGGCATCTGCAAACCCAATGCCCTGTTTGCAAACAAAGAAGCCACGTACAGGACGTGGTGACCAGGCGGTGGACGTATTTGGGGCACGCAGGAGTCTTCCTTCCACGGCCTGGGGCGGGGCAGCATGCATTTGTGCAATCCCACTAAGTACGATGCCTGCTGCAATGTGTGCACGCAGCGGTGTATGGAGAGTAGGGGGAGAGTGCACGGCTGGGGTCCGAGACTCCCCCCGACCGGGGCTGGCCGCCCACCCCTCCTGGGTCGTTCAGGCTTCTGAGAGGCCGAGTATAGGCACTGAGGCAAAAACAGCCGGGCAGGACCCAGGGGACCAGCAGTGGGGACCAGAGGTGATGCACGGGGTGGGCGTCTTGGGGTCATAGTGGGGAGCAGGAAGGGGACAGAGCTCTGGACAGCCTGGGGCCAGAGAGGGGAGCCCGTGACCCATCCCCACGGCCTCGCGATCGGGGTTGAGCGTGTCTGCATCCCTACGGTTTGTAGGGCCCGAGATGGGGCTCCCGGTCCTGTGCAAAGAGCCCAGAACCAGCCAGGGTGGGGCGGTCAAGCTTAGCTCCCCGGACCTCACTCCCACCGCGGGAATTTGCACGTCGGCCCATCCTCGGCGGACACGTGGGGTGTTCTCACGTCTGGGCCGCCGGGACTAACGCTGTCGGGAACACGCAGGCGTGGCCGCTGTCCGAGTCTCGGCTTCGGCGCTCTGGGGTCCCGACTGGGATTGCTGCATCGGAGGGAAGCTGCGACGTCGGTCGTGTGAGCACGTGACCTACACCCCGTGGTCCACGCCCACCGGGGACTGGCAGTCTGCCTGGAGCCGGAGGGACGCTGTGTGCCCGCTGTGACACCGATGGACCTCGGGAACACGCGGCGCTCAGCGACGCGAGCCAGAACGCGCGAGGGACATCCCGTGGTGGTTCCACGCAGAGGCGGTCCCCGGCCCTCACGTCCTGAGGTGCAGGGCGCCAGGGGCAGGCAGACACGGAAAGGCAAGGGGGTGCTGGACGGGGTCGGGGCTCCAGCTTTCGCGGCACGAAACGGTCCTCGAGATCGGCCGTGCGGCTCGTGCTTACAGACGGCGGGACATGATCGTGCCCGTACGAATGTGCTTGGAAGGCAGGTCGCGTGGCAACCGTCCTCACCACAAAAAATAAAGCCACATGGCACAGTAAGGCTCCGCGCGCCGCCCCGGGGCGGGGGGCACCGGGGACTCTGCGTGTGCATCGCGAGCTCGCGTTTGGGGTGGCCCTAGAGGTGGACGCGAATCTGGGGAGGCCCGCGGCCCCGCGTGATGCCGGTCCCAGGCAGGAGGGAAAGGACCTGAGGGCCATTACGGGTGCTTTTGAAAGTTCGCAAGCAAGTTGGAGTCCCGAGACCGCCAGAGTCCGAGGGGGCACGGGGGCACTGTGCCATCGGCAGAAGGGGTCAGGGAACCCCCGGCGCCCAGGGCACCCTCGGCCTGGGTGCCCCTTGCTCCACACGCCCCCGCACCGAGTCGGGGCAGTCTGGGCGGCCAGCAGCCTGCCCAGGGAGTGGGCCCCCAGGGGCTTCCCGGGAGAAGGGAATCTCAGGGCCAACCCGCGAGGGGCCGGAGCCGAGCCCAGCGGGTCGCCGCGGGGGTGGGGTGTCGGGGGACACGACACCCAGCAGGAGGGAAGTGAAGCCCGCCCAGCGTGGCGGTGACAAAGCATCTCAGTTCTGTCCTGAGGGACGGGGAATTTCAACCCTGGCCTTTTAAGCGGCCGCAGGGGCTGGGGTGATTCCCGGGACCGGCCTGCAGGAGGAAATGTCAGACCGGGGACACGTTTGCAGGGTCCCCGGGACGGACCCGCGGACCCTCGCGGGCCCCCGTGCGTCTGTTGGGTCGGACTTCTACCTTTGGACCCACAGCCATTGCCAGGCTTGCCGTGGGTGGAGGGAAGTCAGCGAGTGTAGACTGCCGACAGAACAGACTTCTCACCTTGTTCTGGGCTCCTCTGCCTTCTGCCTCCCGCCCTCCCCACTGCTAACGTGGTGACAATCAGACAGGGACTGGCCCCCGCGGGGACTGGTTCCTCTTTCTCCGCACCTTCGGGGGCCCGGCCTGTTTCCCCCACACGCGCCTCTCCCCACCTGGCCCTACGGGAATGGGGCCACGCTCACCACCGCCATCCGCCGAGCCCTGATTCGTGGCCTCCGACGGGGTTGGGGGTGGAAACGTGACCCCGAAAGGATCGGTCCACATCGTCACCCCGGCACCTGAGAAGGACGCTTATTTGGGAATTGGGTCTTTGCAGATGTGGGTAAGGGAAGGATCTGAGGTGAGCTCATCCTGGAGGAGGGGGGCCTGAATCCGATGACAGGGGTCCTTGTAAGAGACACGAGAGGAGACAGAGACACAGAGGAGAAGCCACGTGAAGGCGGAGGCAGAGACGGGAGGGACGCGGCCACGAGCCCAGGGGCGCTGGAGCCCCAGAAGCTGGAAGAGGAAGGAAGAAGCCTCCCCAGAGCCTCTGGAGGGAGCACGACCCTCCCCTGGGATCTCCGTGCTCCTGCCCCTCCTGGATCTCAGCAGCCTGCCCCTCCTGGATCTCAGTGGTCCTGCCCTGCCTGGTCTCAGTGGCCCTTCCCCTGCCTGGATCTCAGTGGTCCTGTCCTTCCTGGATCTCAGCGGCCCTGCCCTGCCTGGATCTCAGTGGCCCTGCCCCTCCTGGATCTCAGTGGCCCTGCCCCACCTGGATCTCAGTGGCCCTGCCCTGCCTGGATCTCAGTGGTCCTTCCTGCCTGGATCTCAGTGGTCCTGCCCTCCTGGATCTCAGTGGTCCTGCCCCTCCTGGGTCTCAGTGGTCTGCCCCTCCTGGATCTCAGCGGCCCTCCCTGCCTGGATCTCAGAGGCCTTGCCCTGCCTGTATCTCAGCGGCCCTGCCCTGCCTGGTTCTCAGTGGTCCTGCCCCCCCTGGATCTCAGCGGCCCTCCCCTGCTGGATCTCAGTGGCCTGCCCCTCCTGGATCTCAGTGGTCCTGCCCTGCCTGGATCTCAGCGGCCCTGCCCTGCCTGGATCTCAGTGGTCCTGCCCCTCCTGGATCTCAGTGGTCCTGCCCTCCTGGGTCTCAGTGGTCCTGCCCTCCTGGATCTCAGCGGCCCTCCCCTGCCTGGATATCAGCGGCCCTGCCCTGCTGGATCTCAGTGGTCCTGCCCTGCCTGGATCTCAGCGGCCCTGCCTGGTTCTCAGTGCTCCTGCCCCTCCTGGATCTCAGAGCCTTGCCCTGCCTGTATCTCAGCAGCCCTGCCCCTCCTGGATCTCAGTGCTCCTGCCTTGCCTGGATCTCAGCGGTCCTGCCCTCCTGATCTCAGCGGCCCTGCCCTGCCTGGTTCTCAGTGGTCCTGCCCCCCCTGGATCTCAGCGGCCCTCCCCTGCCTGGATCTCACTGGTCCTGCCCTGCCTGGATCTCAAAGTTCTGGTCTCCAGAGCTGGCAGAGCATGGATTTCTGTTGTTTTAAGCCACCCGTGTGTCGTTCTTTGTTACAGACCCCTCCCCCAATGCTATCACACATGACTTTCTCTGTGGACTCTAAAAGAATTTACTACTGTAGCTAATATCTTACATTTGAAAGACGCAAAAATTTTGTCGGACACACCGTGGGCATTACTGTTTAGAAATGCAAATACCAGGTGACCCCTTCGAAGGCACACGAATGGTGTCCCCTTCATGTACCGTGTCATGCATTTAACCAACCCGCGAAGGAACTCTTGTTAAAGATCGTGCAATGTTACATTGTTTTGTTTTCCCCTCTCTCCTCAAACTGCCAGTCTGTTATCAGTGTTTTGCAGACTCTGAGCCTAGAGTCTTATAGAGCCGGGTTTGAAAGTCTTTGCTCTATGACCCCATCCAAGTCAGGACGACAAAGATAGGTACGCGCGTTGAAATGGAAACATGTTTCACTTCCTGTCCGCCGGACCCTCTGCGCTAAAAAGCTTCTTCTGAGTCTGTGGTCAGTGCGGTCAAATTGATGCAAGTAACATAAATATATCACAGGCTTTGATACAGTTATTAAACATGACGGTAAAGAAATGTATCGGGCGCGACTTCCCGGATGGGGTGAACTCTGGTGGAGACCTTCCCACGCGTTGAATAAAAGGGAATATCTGTAAAGCGACAGATGCGTCCCCCGTGCTATTTTGCTTTCGACAGGCATTGACTCGACCAGGCATCTTACAAGGTCACACAGGAGGAGTCAAGGTCACTGGAGCACGATTGGTTCCAATAAGGGGTTGCTCACTCACGGAGTAACGCGGACCAGAGCAGGAGGAAACCGTGCACAAGTGTCACCCTGGGAATCCCCGCTGTGTATCTTGAACATAGTGAGAAAGGATCCCGCCATTGGAAAGTAGCGATGTGTCCCTCTGACTTCTCTTCCTTCTTTGGGGATGGAAGAGGGAAGGGGGATAAACTGAAAAGGCCAGTAGTGCATCTGCCCTGGTGAACGTGGGGCTTCCCCTGCTTTCTGAGTCACTTTCCCAGCCATGAACACCGGTGCCTCCAGGAGGCAGCATGGGACCCTCCAGGTTTGGGATACGTGGGGCTGAATATTAAGAGGGTGGGCATCTCCTTTGGACCTGCTGGGGTCTTTGCACCATGGTAGGATTTATCCTGGAGGAGGACCTGCTTTTCTCTTGTTCGCCGAGAATTCTAGAACTTTCTCGAGCATGTGTTTGAACTTGCATTGGAGCTGAATGTTGATTAGAAAAGGAGCAACTTTATGTCTTTTGTCATGAGTTGGTTGTTGTTGTTTTAATTTTTTAATGCTTCTATTTATTTTTGAGAGAGAGAGAGAGAGAGAGAGAGAGAGCAAGCTGTGGACGGGCAGAGAGAGAGAGAGGGAGACACAGAATGTGAAGCAGGCTCCAGGCTCTGAGCTGTCAGCAAAGAGCCCAACGCGGGACTCGAACTCACGAACTGTGAGATCATGACCTGAGCTGAAGTCGGACGCTCAACCATCTGAATCACCCAGGTGCCCCGCGAGTTGGTTGTTTAAAAACTAAGTGTGTACAGGGACCCCAGGTGGTCTCTGGTGCCCTGGGCATCTCAGTTTAGAGACCCCTGGTGCCCTAAATCTTCATGCACAGAGAGGGAGGGGATCACGTAGGACTTGAGGCGAAGGGGGCGGTGTGCAAAAGCAGTTCTCGGGGAAACTGCTTTGTTTTGGGGCGATTGGAAATACATGTCGAAATGTTAGCTTTGTGTGGGAGCGTGGTGTTTCTGCATTTTTCAGAAGGGGATGGGGTGACAGGAGGTGGAATGCTCAGAGGTTCTGAGTCTCTGCACGTAGCTGGAGAAGCCAACATTCACATCCATCCTGGAGAAACCGTATCTGCTGGGGAAACGGGAAAGCATCTTACAGGGGATGTGCCCAGCCTCCATCCTTTCACAGTGATGTGAAATGTAACACAGAGAGTGTTACACGAAACAGAAATAAGGTGTCACTTGCTTTGGAACGCCTGATTGTAATTAGTGGGTGTTTATCAGGCATTTCCTGTCAGCCAACCTTAAACACGTGTAATCGCATTCAACCTGTGAAAAACCCCATGGTGTAGACGCTAGTCGTATCTAAACGCTGGACCTCTTAAGCATAAGGATAACCTGTCCACATTTTTTTCTTCCTCTCCTGTACATTTCCCCCCAGTTCTATCAATCTCTTGCTTTCATAATTGTATTCTTTCCACCTTATTTGGTTTGTGCTAGCTCTTTCTAAATACTGAAGAAGGAATCGTGGGCCTTGGACATACAGCATTTCTTCTTGTCTAAGGAATGCATTCAAGGCTATGAATCTGCCTGTGTTACTGCTTTGGTTCCATCTCAGGTGTTTTGATACGTTGTGTCTTCATTATTGTTTGTGTGAGCCTCCCGAGGCTGCTGTAACAAAGCACCGCAAGCTTTAGACAGCAGACATCTGCTTTCTCGCTGTTCTAGCGGCCAGAAGTCCGAAATCCGTTTCTCGGCTAAATGCCAAAGTATTGGGGCACCTGCTTGGCTCAGCCTGTTAAGCGTCTGACTTCAGCTCAGGCCACGATCTTGCGGTTTGCAGGTTCGAGCCCCGCATCGGGCTCTGTGCATTCTCCTATCTCATGGGGATTAGGACATCATGGGCCTCTGTGGGGCCATGTCTGCGGATGACATCATTCCTTCAAAATCTTTTCTGTTTTCGTCGCAATCCTTCTTTGGCCCATGGGTTATGCGGAAGGGTGCAGCCGTGGAAGAAAATCTGGTTGGCTGTTTGGTACTTGTTTCCAGCTCAACTCCCTTGAGGTCAGAGAGTGGCATCGGGAATGCATTCCATCCTTGGAAACGTGTGAGGTTGGCTGCAGACCCAGAGGATGCTGTGTTTGGTGAGTATGTAGAGCTGTCCTTACGCCCGTGGGGTCTGGAATTTAGATAAGGAAATCCGGGGTGGCCTGAGGGAGTCCTGTCCGTGTTTTCTTCCTCGTGGCCTCTGACCCGTGGAGTGCCCCTTCGATACTGATGGGAGAGAGAACTCTACGGAGCAGTGCGTGTCCGTCCATCTGTTCCCGGCAGGTCTTGAGCTGGAGTGGTCATGGACCAATCAGTCCCTCTGAAAGCCATCTGCAAATCACACTGAAGTGCGGAGGCCAGTAAGACTTGCAGGGGAGACAAGGAATCCTCCACAGGCCATGGTGTTGCTCTCGGTGCGACTGGTTTCCATTTCTGAAACAACAGATCAGGGCAGGAAGCAGAAAAGAAAACCACAGTGGCTGGAGTCCTAATGCTGTGTAGGAAGTCGTCCCGACCGTATGGGTTTCCTACGGTTGTTGTAACAGAGTACCTGAGTCTGTAATTTATTTTGTCACAGAATAATAAACAGATATTTACGCCTCCTGGTCCTGGAGGCTGGGTGTCTGAGATCCAGGTGGGGTAGAGGCTGGTTCCTTTTGAGGCCTCTTCCTGGGTGTGTAGATAGCATCTACTCCCTGTGTCCTCCTGTGGTCCTCCTTCGGTGTGTGTGTCTGTATCCAAATTTCCCCCTTTTAGAAGGATACCGGTCATATTGCAGTGGGGACCCAGCCTCCTCCAGTGTGACTTTGTCTTACCGAATTACATCTGCAAAAGCCCCATTTCCAAGTGGGGTCACATTCTGAGGTCTTGGGGTGAAGACTGACAGCTGAATTTTCGACGCAGTTCAGCCCATAATGACACAGTCCCATACCTAAATGGGTGACGTTTCTGCATTCACACGTCACTCTGGTACCTCTCTAAGTAGGCACCTCATTTTTCTGTTGGCTTCCTTCTTATGAGTTACATACAACTTCCCGATGCACACAACCCTTTATCTGTGTTCTAGGCTGGTAGCCGGGGAGGGAGGGCGGGCGTGCTGTTGCAGACACAGAATCCTACGCCCTGCCCCCCACTGTGAACTGCAGGGCCCCTGGGAGGCAGGAAAAGAGCTGGGTTTCCTGGGTGGTGTGGAGGCCAGTGGGCTCACTGTTGCAAAACTGATTAAGATCACGAGAAGCAGATCTGTATCTTGCCGTGAACACAGGACCCCACAGCAGGCGTCTCGTTTTCGGGGTGTTGCGTTCTCATATCCCGTCCACTTGCTGGATTTCACAAGGTGTGCACCAGAGGAGGCGAATGAAAGGCCGAGCCACCCCGTCCTGATACATGTGACGTATCTCTGTGGACGAGAGATATCACTTTGGTTTCTGGTGACAAAACTCAGAGGACGACCAGTTAGATTAAGAAAACGCAAGAGGACCGGTTTGCCAGGAAAGTGGTTTTCATTCTTTGGTTCCCAGGGTCGAAGGTCTCGAGTGTTCTTTTATCCCTTCCGAAACTTAAGAAAAAACCTGTTGGCACATTTCACATGGCGCATTATTATGTTGTCCCCCTGGGGCTCGTACAAAGTTATACATCAGGTATATCTCAATAAAACGGGGGCGAAAAGAAACGAGAATCTACGTCCACACAAAGACTTCTGCAAAAAACAAAATACAACAAACCATGGGCCCTCGTGCCCTGTAAGAGCCTCATCCCAGGGAAGAGAGCCATGGGATGAATGTGGCCGTGCCACCTGTTCCAGATCCCAAAGCACCCTTGAGAGAGCCCTTCTTCATTGCTGCCGGGTGAGTGGAGTTTTATGTGTCCCTTGGCTGCGCCCCAGTATGAAGATCTGCGGTCAAGCACGAGCCTACATGTTCCTGTGCAGGCATTTCTTTTAGATGGGATTAGCGTTTAAATTGGTGGACTTTGAGTAAAGCGGGAGGCCCTCCGTGAGGTGGTGGGCCTCGTCCCATCAGTTGAAGGCTCTGAGGGAAACAGACTGATCTCCTCCTGCGAGGAAGTGGGAATTCTGCCTTCAGATGGTGTTCACGCTCAAGATACAGCATCATTGCTTCCCTGGGCCCCAGCCTGCTGGTCGACCCTGCAGAATTCAGACTTGCCAGTCTCCACAGTTGTAGCCGTCAGTTCCTTAAAATAAATCTCTCTCTCAAAATAAATAAGTAAAAAAGATCTCTGTCTCCTTATCTGTCTTTGTCTCTCCTCTAGATAGATGTAGATCTGTCCATCGATCTATCCATCACTACTATCCATCTATCCATCATTCTTATCTATCTATCCATCCACTATCCTCTATCTATCTATCCATCCATCCATCATCTATATATCTGTTTATCATTCTATCCATCATGTCTATCTATCCATTCTATCCATCTTTGTATTACCTATTTATCATGTATGTATCAATCACCTTTCTTTCTTTCTTTCTTTCTTTCTTTCTTTCTTTCTCTCTCTCTGTCTCTCTCTCTTTCCCTCCCTCTCTTCCTTCCTCCCTCCTTCCTCCTTTCCTTCCTCCTTCCTTCCTTCCTTCCCTCCTTTCTATATCCATCCATCCTTGTGTTTCTTATATGAATGATCCTTGTCATTCATAGAAGGAGAAGGAGAACCAGTATGATATCTACACACACATATAAAGAAGTTTATTAAAGGAATTGGCTCACATGATTGCGGAGGCTCACGTGGTCTCCTGTCTGCAGACTGGAGGCCCAGGAAAGCGGACTCTGTATGTTCCAGTCTGGGGACAGTGGAAGACAGATGTCTCAGCTTGGAGACGGTGAGGCACAGGGAGCTGGGTCTGCTGTTAGCCACCTTGTGTTGTCCTCTGGCCGTGAAAGGATCGCAGGACTGCACGAGCCCTACCCACCCTGGGGAAGGCCGTCTGCTTTAGTCAGTCCACCGATACAATGCTTATCTCCCCCAGACACACCCTGAGTCCTGTTGGCCCCAATATCCAGGCCACCTGAGGCCCAGCCAACTTCACACATAAAATCAACCACCACAGTCTGCTTCTGTTGAGAACCTCGATCAACACAGAAACCCTCAGAGAAGGAAGACCCCGGGGGCCGTTGCTAATTTTTCCCAGCGCAGGAAGTGAATGCATCTCTCTCTCTGATCTCTGAGACCTCCGCTTTCCAAAGACACGTGTCATCTTGCGTTGAAACTGGCACGTTCCCCTCCAGACGGGCCCAGGGATATTTAATGACAAGACTCCTCGTGGATGGTGGAATCAGGTTATTTGAAAGCACACGGCATGAATCGGGGCAGCTCCACTTGAATTGGATGTGGGTCGACCTTGAGATGCAATCTTGTCAGAAGCGTTGGAGACTCGGGGTCCCAGGCGCCGGACAAGGCTGAGGAGAGGGGCAACTCGGTCCTGGGAAAGGTTTCCTCGGTGGTTCAATCAGAAGGCTGTGGCCCCAGGACGTCTTGTCCCCCTACTGGAGGCCCCTCTCCAGGTGCAACCCACCGCCTGCCTCCAAGCAGAAGAAGCACGGTGGGGAGACGGGCACAGTTGTCCTGCAGGGGGCCCTGGGCATGTGTTGGAGCCCATGACGGACTCTCCTGAGTGCCACAGAAGATCAACCCCACCGCTCATGGACAGGTGGTTGTGTGAAAACGTTGGGTCCCCACGCAGCATTGACACCAGAAAACCATTGCAGAGCTCGTAATGCATCACGCTTCCTAATTTACCACGTGTCCTATGATGGAGGCACAGAACTGATCTGACTGTCAAGGCCCCTCGGAATGATGGTATCACGTCCAGGGCCTCACATGAGATCGGAGGCTGTGTCTGATCTATCCACATCATGGAGCCCCAGACAGACTCCCTGGGGCTTGGGGAAAGAACCCCCTGGGCTAGCCTCGGTGTTTATACACGGGATTCACTGCAGCGTGCGTGGATTTTTGTAGTCAATATGGTTGGGTGTTCCCTGAGACCCCAAGGAGAGCCCCAGCGTGTCTCAACACTGTGGACTGCGACGATGAGATGTGGTATGAATGCTCCCGCTGAACCAGGCTCAGTGTTGGCCGAGGGCCTTCTGCCGGAGGTGACTGGGCCCCCAGGTGACACTCTGCAATGTATAGGGCTCTTTTTCCTGGTCACACTCGTCACCCTCAATGCACAGGACACCCAGCTTCATAAGCCATCTAGCTGCACATGTCAGCAGTGCCCAGGACCTAGCATGAAAAACAACTGATCTATCATCTCTCTGTCTTCTTTCTATCTATCTATCTAACTATCTATCTGTCATCTATCATCTATGTATATCTATCTGTCTGCCTATCTACCTACTTCATCCATCCATCTATGTATCTATCTATCTATCATCTATCTACCCATCCATCCATCTACCCATCCATCCATCACAACTATCTATCTATGTATCTATGTATCTATGTATCTATCTATCTATCTATTTATCTATCCATCCATCCACTCAAACATCCATCCATCCATCCATCCATTCATCATATCTATCTATCTATCTATCTACTATCTATCTTTCCATCCATCCATCCACCCATCCACCCCCCCATCATATCTATCTATCTATCTATCCATCCATCCATCATATGTATGTATATGTAGTGTATCTGTCTATCTCTCTCTCTGTCATCAGTCCTAACTATGTCCATGCATCCCTGTATCTATTTATCTATCTATCTACCTATCATCTATCCATCCATCATATCTATCTATCTATCTATCTATCTATCTATCTATCTACTATCTATCTATGCATCCATCTACCCATCCATCCATCATGTCTGTCTATCTATGTATCTATCCATCCATCCATCCATCCATCCATTATATCTATCTATCTATCTATCTATCTATCTATCCATCCATCTACCCATCCATCCATCATGTCTGTCTATCTATGTATCTATCCATCCATCCATCTTTCCATCCATCCATCCATCCATCCATCATGTCTGTCTATCTATGTATCTATCTATCCATCCATCTTTCCATCCATCCATCCATCCATCCATCCATCCGTCCACCCATCATATCTATCTATCTATCTATCTATCTATCTATCTATCTATATCTACCTACCTACCTAATCCATCCATCCATCCATCCACTATATCTATCATCTATCTATCTATCTATCTATCTCTACCTATGTAATCCATCCATCCATCCATCCAGTATATCTATCATTTGTCTACCTACCTACCTAATCCATCCATCCATCCACCCACCCACTGTACTATCTATCCATCATCTATCTATCTATCTATCTATCTATCCATCCATCTACCCACCTAATCCATACATCCATCATCCATCCATCATCCATCCATCCACTATGTATATGTATATGTATACATATATGTATATGTATATCATCTATATCTATATCTATCTACCTACCTATGTAATCCATCCATCCATCCATCCACTATATCTATCCTCTATCTATCCATCTATCTATCCATCTGTCTATCCTCTATCTACCCACCTAACCCATCCATCCATCATCCATCTATCCATCCTCCATCCATCCATCATCTACATCTATGTATTATCTAGCTATCTATCCAACCTTATCCTGTACCAGACCTCCCATCTCTGCCTCCATTTTCCCGTGGGTTCTCCTCTGTGTCTCCTCTTCTGTCTCTTACAAGGACACCTGTCATTGGATTTAAGGCCCAACCTCATCCAAGACGACCTCATCTCAGATCCTTCAGTTAACCACATCTGCAAAGACGTGGACTTCCAAATAAGGTCCACAGGTTCTGGGGGGATTATTGCATGGACATATACTTGGGGGAAGGGGTCCACCATTCAACTGACTACACCCATTTTGCCAGGATTGTCCCCATTTTAGACCCCCAGGTCCTGCCTGTCAGGACCTCCTGCTTCCCAGGCAAATCAAGATGGCTGGTCACTCTACATGTACCCAACACCTGGACAGTAGGGTCTGGCCATGTCAGGCCGCCGGCAGCTGCTTTCTCTGGACACTTATTGTCTTCACTCCTTTCCTCATCATGGAGCACGGTGGTCATTGTGGACTAGGAAGCCACCCCACCAGATACAGAATCAGCCACACCCCGACCTCAGCTTCTAGTTCCTGTGAATAGAATCCCACACGATGTGTCCTTGTGCATCTGGCTTGTCTCCCTGAGTATCGTCTTTTCAAGGTCCATCCATGGGGTAGCAGGGGTCAGAATGTCGTTCCTTTTCATGGTGGAGTCATATTCCATCGTGTGGGTGAAACTCCCATGCTGTTTATCCATGTTTCCACTGATAGGTATTTGGGTTTTCCCCACTTCTTGGTGTTGTGAGTAATGCCACTATGAAGAAGTATCTGTCTGAGCGTGTTTTGAATGGTCTGGGCTACGTGCTTGGGAGAGAAGAGCTGTGTCCTGCAGTTACTCTGTTCATACAAGGACCTGTCATCAGGCGTCCCACCCAGGTGCATGAGGTATCACAGCAGAAGTGGTCAGAGAGCCGGGGGATGGCATGGGGTCCCTGGCCTCCTGCTAGGTGAGTGCACAGAAGATGGGGTGGGGTGTGGGGTGCTCACCTTGTGGACAGGTGAGATGGCAGCGTTAGGCAGGGGCTGGGTTGTGCTTGGAAGGTGTTGAAGCCTGACCTTCAGGGAGGCGGGACCTACAAGGACAGCCCTGACCACGCCATGCCGACATCACTCGTCATGTGGAGGGCGGCACCAGGCAGGGGCTGAGGAGCCACCCAGCCCCTGCCCCCAAGTGCCCTATGGGAAGCCCCAGGGCACGTGACCTGGGCTTGCTGTTACGCCTCCCGGAGCCTCGGGATGAGTAGAAAGCTCTAAGGAAGTTGTGTGATGTGCTGAGCGAAATGGAAACTAGTGTCAGTAGGAAAGAGGATCTGAGGAGAATTCTTGTGTTCGGCTGGGACACAGGTCAGATGCTGTGAGTTGGGTCATTCTGCCGGAGCACACATGGCCTGTTGACATTCTTAGGAAAGTGCACTCAGCGGGTCCCTGTGACCCAAGTGAGATCCCTGAATGTGGATGACGGGGCCACGATCCTCGGCATGTGTCTCCAATAAGCCCTCTGTTCCCAAAATGTCCTTGTCCCTAAACATTTATCTGGTCCCTGGATACTCCCTCTGGTCCCCCATCTCGTCGCCCCAGCATCCGTTTTCACTAACCGCGCTGTGCACAGAGCCTGACATCAGCACTGGGGAGCCAGCGTGGAATGCACGGCGTCGAATGTCACCGTGGTGCCAGCATGAGCTGGGAATCAAGGCCACAACTCCGAGGAGTTCTGCACACCACCCCAGGTGCAGACGCTCGGCGTTTCCATTGTGTGCACGCCTGTTTACAAATGGCGGCCAGTGTGTTTATTTAGAAGGGAGCCTTGCTCGGGGGGAAGGAAACCAGCCAGCCAGCTGTGGCCTAGGATGGGCATCTTGTGCTGGGGTTTTCAGGAACGCCCCTTCATGGCTTCCTGTGAGCGTGACTCAGAACCTGTGCCACCCAGGGCACTGGCACTGTGTCCTGTAGGCACTGTTTATAGCCCAGGATGAGGAAGTAAGAGCACCAGCATCCGACGGCTATTTTCTTCCACTCGGTCTTTTTTATACTGACACACAAGGCACCATGTTAAAGTCAACACTGCAGTGGCTTCGAGTGCATTCATCATGTTGCGTAACCACGACCTCGGTGTCGCTCCAGAGCATTTCCAACATCCCTGACACCAGTTTCTGCTCATGTGTTACAGCTGCCCTAAGAGACAAGTGCTGAGAGAGGTACTGGGCTTGCTTCATCAGTCCACACATACATCACTGATCCAGCTACCTACTCCTGCATCCATGCACCCATCCATGCATCCATCCATCCACCTGTCTACACATCCACCCATCCATACATACATACATCCACCCATCCATCCATCCACCTACCTACACATCCATCCATCCATCCATGCATCCATCCACTTCTTCACCCATCTATCAGTCCATCTGTCCATCCACCCAGGTGTCCGTCCATCCACCCATCCACACATCCATCTGTCTGTCCATCCACACATCCACCTGTCCATCCATCCATCCATCCATCCATCCACCTATCTACACATCCATCCATCCATCCATCCACCTCTTCACCCAGCTATCAGTCCATCTGTCCATCCATCCATCCATCCATCTTTCCATGCACCCATCCATCCATCTGTTCACCTATCCATCAGCCCATCTGTCCATCCACCCATCCACGCATCCATCTGTCCGTCCACCCACCCACCCATCTGTCCATCCATCCATCCATCCATCCTTCCATCCACCCATCCATCCATTTGTTCACCCATCCATCAGTCCATCTGTCCATCCACCCATCTGTCCGTCCATCCACCCATCCACACATCCATCTGTCCGTCCACCCACCCACCCATCTGTCCATCCATACATCCTTCCATCCGCCCATCCATCCATTTGTTCACCCATCCATCAGTCCATTTGTCCATCCACCCATCTGTCCGTCCATCCACCCATCCACACATCCATCTGTCCGTCCATCCACCCATCCATTTGTCCATCCATCCATCCATCCGTCCATCCATCCATCTGTCCATCCATCCATCTGTCCATCCATCCATCCATCCATCCATCCATCCACCCATCCATCCATTTGTTCACCCATCCATCAGTCCATCTGTCCATCCATGCACCCATTCACCCATCCATCTACCCATCCATCCATCCATCTTTCCATCCATCCATGTACCTATCTAATTGTCCACTCACCCATGCACACATCATTCCATCCAACTATTGCTCCATCCATGCATCCATCTATCCACTCACCCTTCTTTCCTTCCTTCCTTCCTTCCTTCCTTCCATCTATCCACCCATTCAGCCATCAACACATTTTTTCTTCCATCCATCCATCCATCCATCCACCCACCCATTCATCCATCTATGTATTCATCCATGCATCCATTCACCCATCCATCCACCATCCAAGCATCTATCCATCTGTCCATCAATATCTATCTATCTATATATCTATCTATCTATCTATCTATCTATCTATCTATCATCTGTGTATCATCTCTCTATCACAGTAGTTCATGACCAGCAGTGAATTTGCCCCTCTTCTAGGGGACTTTGGACATTTCTGGTTGCCCCAACTTGGGGGAGGAAATGTACTGGCATCTGATGGGTGCAGACGAGTGATACCACCCAATGCCCCATAGAACATGACAGAATAACCCAGCCCGAATGTGAGCAGTGCCACACCAGAGAGACCATGCCCTGGCCCTGCGTATCTGACACTTGATTCTGTCCTCCCCCCCCCCCTTTGCCACTACCTTCCCCTGGCCCCTCTCCCTGTCTGGGGTCCCCAGTAAACAACACCAAGGTCACCCGGGGTCCCTAATATCAGCCCCACACCTGTTTGTAAGCCTCTCTGGGGGTCCAGCCGGCACCAGCTGGTGGACAAGGGCACCACGTTCAACAGACCTCACTGTCCTGCCTTGGTCCATGCCTCCTTGCCTCCCAGCCATCGGGAGTCACAGGGCACCCCTCCCCTTTGTTCCAGCCCCTGTCATCTGCTGGCAACCCAGGGACTCCACCTGTGTGGTGTTCCCCACTCAGGCACCGCCCACCCCATCACATCCCGAGCCCGGACCACGGCCCCAACCTGCTCTCTTTCCAAAGCTCAGCTCCAAAATTGCCAACAGTGTTGTAAGCTTCCACGGCTTTTGTGGGCTTGGTGCTAAAATGTCACCCTCCTGCTGGGGTCATCCCCAGCCCCGCCCAGAACACCCCACCCCCGCATCCCTGCCCCTGATCCCACTCAGGACATCCCTGGTGCCACCTCGACCTGGCCAGTCCCACCTCTTCCTGGAAGCCATTCTGGATTTCTTCCCACCTCAAATCCTTGCAGCCTGAAGCCCAGGTCTGCATCTCAATATTTTCAGTCCCCCCCCCCCAGAAACGCTCAGCCTGAGCCCAGCACGTGACATGTGTTCCGCGGCCAGGCACCTGGCCAAGCTGAGGCCTGGAGGCCAGAAACCTGGTGCCTGTGCTTGGGCCACCTCCCGCGCCCCTTCCAGCCTCAGTTTCCCCACCGAAGCACAAGGGTGATGTTGCGCAGCCCCCGACCCCCAGCACATCTCAGAAGCGCACGCAGTTGGCAGATCTGTTCGTCTCTCCCGAGAGAAGGCGGAGGCCGCGTCCCTTCGCGTGGCCGACGAGCTCCGGACCGCACACAGGTGGGGATGCCC